>NC_143583.1:94964766-95267274 GCF_048544385.1 Mastigoproctus giganteus | reverse complement strand
AAATGTCTTGGGAAATATCATCTATTGCACTGCAGTGTATTATGTTCACAATGAAGTTTCGAAGAGGGAGGAGAATGGTGTGGCTGCTTCTCATGGTTCGTACTAGAACTGTTGGTTGCAGTGCCAAAAACCATCAATGGTGACCCTTACACTAAAACCTGTGGCCCCCATTCTCTGGCAATTCCAATGGAAATAGGTCCTTCATATGCCTGCAGCATAACGATCTAACGCATACAGCAAGCAGTGCAAAAAACTAGTTCGAGGATAGCTAATCCAATATTTCGATTAGTCGGTCCAAAATAGAGACGTGAATCCGATCGAACAATTTTAGAATGAACTTGAACCGCAGGTTAGGGTGCGGACAATAAGCTACCCCAATAGCTGAAGTGGCTACTACACTGGAGGAGGAACGGACACAATTTCTTGCTGCCTGCTGCAAGAAACTGGGTGAAAGTGTTCACGACGAATTGATGCTATCATTGGGGATTAAGGTGAACTTACATCTTATTAATCTGTTCATTAAAACTCGTACTTTTTCAATCGTGATGGTGTCCGAATACTTTTCATAGGGTAGAGTACACGAACGAAAACTTTTACAGAGATACTTTGTCATTTTCGATAAGTATATAAAAAACGAAAATTTGGTATTACAGAGTTATGATAATTATGTTATGAAAAATAAGTTCTAACAGACATGCTTAGAAGTTAGCAGATAGTTGATTTCCTCTGATGATTTATACTGGCATCTTACCTTCAAAATAGCTCTGTCTATAAAAAGTAGAATCAATAAAGGCCATTCCCTTAAGAAAGTTAAGGTAATTTGAAATCGTGGAGAGTATAATATGGCTTGTAAATCGGTAACCATAGGACATCCATGTCTGGTGATTTCAGTGACTGCCCCGTTATTTTGGTTGCCTTGAAGTTTAGGAACAAAAGCACCATTTCATCTCTAGAACATTATATGTCGCTTCACATATGATGATCAAGAATCTCATCTGGCCACTTAGCCCATCAAGAGGAAAGCGATTGCTGATGTTCATGTCATTCCCAGTCCATTGTTGTGCTACTACCAACATTACTCTCGTTTTCCCTGATTAATAAAATGCTATTTATTTCAGAAGATAATGAATGTAGTTTTTAAAACTTACCTTGTTTTGAAATCAGCAGGAATTTGCAATTTCGATATTATTTCGCTGACGCTGCTGTTTTCTTTAGGCGAGATTTCTTTCCTTGTGCCTCCAACTGAATTCTGAAAGACAAAATCCATGGGTAAACCGTCACCATTGTTAATACTCCCTTCCAAAAGCAGCTATCTTAAAATGATTAACATAATATATACTCTCCTACCAAAAGTCAGTTTAGTAATGAGCATAACATATATTTATTCAAAAAAATCCTTATCAGTTTGGCCCATCTACTTCAATGCGCATGGTGGAAGACTTCCTACTAATATTCGGTAGAAATCTGCTGCTACTGTGCTCCACATTTGATTTAAATCTTTCCTGAGTCCGCTAATGAAGAGGTTTATCGTTGCCTTTTTCTAATTCTGCGTTCTAATTCATCCCGAAAATGTTCATTTGGATTCACGTTGGTTCTCCGTGCAGTGTCCGATGCTACTGTTTTCAATCTATGCATTCCCAATGCTTGCTTTGTGACAAGGAGCTGTTGGGAGGTGTAAGGGCCATTTCCATAAAATTTCCACAATATGGGGAATTGTTTAGAATGGTATCACGAAAATTGGGTGCATGATTTGGAGAAATTTCACCACAATTTGGTGAAAGACAATTAGTAGCTACGACAATCAATTTGGTGAATTCTTTGGGAGAATTCGGTGTATGGTAAAGCAAGACAGAAAATGCAAACTTTTAACATGCCGTGCTATAAACAGTGAATTTTGTGATCACGATATCGTTCTTGATATTTTATATTTTTGATGGAACGTACTATCCACCTTCGTTTTTAATGCAAATTCTACTTTTTTTGGAGTTTCTACTAATAAAGAGCCACAGACAGGTTAAAGATTGGGTTGCAAGAGAACCTTGTTCGCACTTTACTTTCACTTCTGTAATTTGCATTTTTTTAGGAAATACACATGGGGGAGGGGAGTTGTTCCAAAGACCAAAAGTGGAGACCATTAATGGATTCCGGCTGGACAATGCGCATCTTCTGAAGTTCGGTGCAAGCCGAACGTCAGAAGATGCAGATGCACATCATCCCATTATCTATTGTCACATTATTATCCATTATCCATCATCCATGCGCATTACCCGGCTATACTTTTTATTGAAAGTAGTAGTTTGCTAGTACCATGGAAGGGTTAAGGGCAGGCGGGTAAGCTTTCCTGGAGATTGTATAGAGGTCGGAATTGGAGTTTGAGTCCTCTAAACGGTAAAGCAATCTGGTCCAGTAAGGCATTTCCACCAGAGCCCGATTTTGTTAATAGCAATACGGACGGAGTCATGCTTAAATACACACATACTCACTGTCCAACCTGCCTATCAGAAGGATCGGTGTGAATCCATTTATACAAAAATATCGATAAAAATACGTTATTTTCTTTTGTGTAAATTTCTACATTCCTTATTTCTAAGTTTCTAAAATTTCTCTTGTTTCCTAAACCTTTTAGTTCATTGATTTTGTTAATTTCTGATCTCTGTGTGATACACCCAATTGTCATACACCAAATTGTCGTATTCATCGAATCGAAGTAGTCATCAATTGTCTTTTACCAAAATGCCACATACAGCGAAATGTCATTCACCAAAATTGTCTTGTAAACCGAACTCTTATGCACCGAATTGACGTGGGCCATGGAGCACATCATTGCAGGAAACAGCATTTATGATTCTCTTTGCTCAACTGATGGAATGGTCCATTCCATGAAAAAACTCCCAGATTATGACACCTCCCCAACTTCATAGTTGGGATATCACAGTCAAGTAGTAAGTGTTTCTCCAGGTATCCAACATACATAAAATTCATCAGAGTAGATGAGTATATGACATAACATTGTTCCGATTTCCATTGAGCTACATAATTCTGGTTCTGTGTGCATTACATTTTGTACCAATGGTTTTTGTTATTCTCCTCTGAAGCTGTACTGACTCTTTCCGCGTACTCTATTTTAGGCGTACATGTTTTAAATGAATTCTGCAAAAAACAGCGGATACCGTTTATAATCTGAAATATCTGTATACTTCGTAGTACAATTTATTGCAATTAGAGGAGTGTCGCATAACTTTTGACAGGAGGTCAAACTTTTCACACACACACACACACACACACACACACACACACACACACACACACACACACACACACACACACACACACAATATTTACCTGCATCATTTTAACAAGCGGTAGCGGATCTTCTCCCCACGGCACACTGTAGAAGTCGGACTGAAATTGAAATTTAAAATTTATCCAGAACTGGAAAGGAGGAACCAATAAATTATTTTGTTAGATATTGGGCAAAACACAATGAAACTTTGAAACTTTTCTGTTCTTTCTGAAGTAATGAAACAGTTACTGCATTAATTGGTTAAATGAATTGGTCTTACTAGCCTTCAGTTAAATTCTGAAAGATAAACATAATGCAAATTTACCTCTTTCAGACATCTATGCCCATGTGTCTCTATAAATTGCTTGAACTTTTTACTGGATTTAGATGGAGTCTCTTTTAGCCACCGTAAGGCCTCCTGTAATAATAGTAAGCAAAGAAAAATAGCAGACATTGTTCCAATAAGTTGTATTACGTTAACCAAACAAAATCACAATTATTAAAGACATATTGGCAATTTCGTTTACTGTATTTCTCTCATTTTACATTTAAATATCAGCGAAACAATGAAATTGTTTTGGTTTCGTTTTCTTCTCTGGTGATTCTTCAATAACCCGTGCTATCTCACTGAGTTAAATCGAAAAAGTCTTCGAATCCATAGAATAAAGAGTGGAATGTTTTCTTAAAGGCAAGTATGGTATCTTCATTTATTATGGAGTGCTATTTCTGGAAAAGAAAAGTGTGGAAAAGATAATGGAAAGTAATTTTTTTAAAATAAAAGCATGTCTTTTCCCCTTTTAACTGCCTTACTGGTGTATCATCAGAATATAGACAAATATTCTAAAAAATGCGAAGTAATATCTTCCTGTAAGTTTAAGTAATTACTGTAAAAACAATATCTATAGAGCATCAAAAGAGATGGATACCTGCCTCTGAACTCATGGCTTTAAACTTCTTTGGCTCTATATCTTCGGATATCATGGAACTCAGAGTCTGAAATGCAACAGAGAAGAAAGTTATTTTAAAATCGCGGAACTATGTCTAGTAATTTTATTATGTGGCTAATCAATATCGTTATTTAGATTTTATAGAAAATTCTACAAAAAAAATTCTGTCGAAGATAGTAAGACCTATGGACCAAATTTCCATCTAATTTCGAAATCAAGAGTGGTAAAGCTTAGACCTAGATAACATCCTTTCTATTCCAGGGCCCAAGAGATAATTTAGATAAGCAACCAACTTATAAAGGAACGAAGTAGTTAGTTTTGTATCCTTTTCAAATATGTGTGGATCATATATTAACCTGGATTGCAGCTGGAACATCTGCACTCTCCACCTGAGTACAAGTACCGAGGAGATACGCAAAATCCCTAAACGCTTCTGTGATCTGCCCTGCAATAAAAAAAATTAAATAAAGTGAAATACAATTAATTTTTAAATTTAATAAATATAAAAAAATAAACTATATAATAAAAAATAGAATTAAGAAATAATTTTAAATAAAATTACAATTATAATTAAAATTTTTATAATTAAATATTAATATATATTAAAATTATAAAATAAAAATATATAAATAAATATATAGAAATAAATTTCTGAATAATATTCTTTAGTAAAGATGGATTTCATTACAATGGGATTCAGGCAATTAGTTTGCGATGGAAGCTACTTCAAAAGCAGTGGGTGAAACTCATATCAGTTGATGTCATTTATAAAAATTCCAATTTGGAAATATTTCCCTCATTATGAATAAAGCGGACGGACAGACGAAGTAGTGTTAATTACGTGTTTTATGTGAATATTTTGTATATAAACATTTTAATTCTTTGTAAATTCAAGTTTAATAGATGTCATTAAGCTTAGACACGATTAATTCTGATATATATGATGTGAGTATCATAATCACGCTGTTTGTGTTGTTAAACTGACCATTTTATACAATAACTGCCAGGACTGTAGCTGGCAGTTGTTTGCTTGAAGCAAAATTAAGAATTCATTATTTTCATTAACCGATATTCAATCATTTTATTATTTTCAATTATTCATTGGATATTATAGTATATGTCAATCCCCTCGCATTCATTGCTGTCGGTTTGTCTCTTACCAACGAATTACACTTATTTATCTATTGAAGGACAAATAAACATTTATTTATAATAAAGGAACAAAAAAAATGTCCCGACAGTGAATTTCTCTCGGAAATATATTGGAACAGACTTTCCTACGCTGAATCAAAAGTTTGTCTATAAATTCCTCCTTTCAGATCCTTCGTCATGTGATTAGGAAAGCATATTATGCAATTTTTTTCGTACACCGTGGGCGAGTTAGTCGGTCACCGACCCTATAGTTTTTCATTTCGCAGAACAAGCAGGAATTTCAGTTTATAGACAACATCACAGCCTTATTTGCTTTTTTTCGAACTTCGAGGAGAAGGATCAGGGACAGAGAAGTACAATTCAAGGATGCGACGTCTGTATTCCCTCTTAGAAGCGAACTTATTAAGGTCGGCATCGAAGGCCCGGGCACAGAAAAGGCCGGAACTTATCGGACAGGTGGAGACGGCTGAGATGTGGGTATAGAGTTGGAGTCGCTCTGAGGGAAGGCTGAGGGACTCTCCATGAGCACAAGTACCAGAATGATGGTGCCGAAATCTTGCCAACCATCATTTTGATAGTCGTGGTTTCCAAATCCTTTTTAATCTTCTATGTAGGATGAACTGATCAGTCTATTTGTCACACCGGAACGAACTCACAAGCAGACTCAATATTGGAAATGTAATAATAATGTCCCGGTTCCAGTTCAAAAAAAAAAAATCAGTTATAAAAATTAATTAAAAATGACTGAGATTTCAATATAATACATGTAATTTATTGTTTTAAGGATATTTATACCTTTTCTGGCCTTTGAGAGAACAGAGTACAGAGTTACATTGAACAGTGATGCCGCTAGAGAACATTGAACATGGCGAATGTAAGCCTGTAAAGAAAATCTTTTAAAATTTTCATTTATTACTTTATATTTATTCTGCAGGAAAATGAAATGTCTAACCTGTGGGCAAACACAATAAATTTGACAAGAAAATAATGTACTTTGAGAACACCTTCGTACCTTAGATAATAATAGTTTCTTGATTTACTAGGTGGCATTAAACCGTGATATATATATAGGAAGCTTTTTGTCGATTTACTGAGAAGTAAATCATTGAGAACAGTTTTAAAAATGCATTTAATTGTCATAAATAACAACATATAAATGTAATATTAACATTAATAAACTAACAGAGGCATAAAATTGATTCTTCAAGAATTAAATTATGAAAATTATTTCTTTGTAAACTGCCATATGCAATAACTTTTCTAAAATATTTAGATAAATATGACGTGACATATTTATACATTTTGCGTTTGCTCCAATTACCCATTATTAACAATTCTCTAAAATATATCCGCCCCAACCACTTTCACTAATCAAGTAGTATACACTCAGTATCACAAATATTGTCCTACTAAAAGTGCAAAAGAAGCATCAAAAAATCAAAAGTAACCTCCCCCCCTCTGAAAACTGTCTTTGTGTCAAGTCAAAAGGGCGCATCACAAGGAATAACTTTTCATGTCTAAATTAACTGTTCCCAGAAAATCGCTTCAGCTTGAACATATGTGTTGAGGATCAAGCAGCAATAATAGTAGACAAATTAGTCCATCTAGAAAGTCAGAGCTTCTCTGACTTTCTAGATGGACTAACAGAAGTCAGAGAAAATCTGCAACACCAAAAATCATGATTCTTGCTATTCGATTTGTATATCTTTGCTGAATCTTAGCTGAAGGGCTAATTTTTTTGGATGTGGCCATAGTGGGATTCTTCTGTTACGCTGCCCAAACAGTCTTCACACTTTACTAAAGATAGTCTTTCCCCATTCTTCATTCTAGCCAGCTTCGTACGAATACTGAAAGGAAGTCATTGGAGTTGTCGTTGTTGTTGTTATAGGGTTTCAGGCGCATCAGCAACTTAGGCCCCAGTACACCATATGTAATGTTTGTAAATTACGTGTGTTTTGTAGTCGACTTACTGTTAGCTGGACGAAAAATCCGAGTTTCCAGGAGGGAAAAAATATGCTGTCCTCGCCTGAGACCGACTAACTCAGTCACATTGTGAAAAAGACCCATAACGTTTCTCGCATCATTGACGGGATTCGAACTCGGGTCTTTTCCACCGGGTGTGGGGAGAACGGTGATAATACCAACTGTGCTATCCACGAGGGCATCATTGGAGTAGATACCATTTTAAAGTAACCACCTCTAATGACCGTGTTATTCTTAGTTTTGGTTCAAATTTATAACCTCTTTGGCTGTTTATATATGGATATCATCACGATGTAGTGGCAAACCATCCAAATGTGATACTTTGTTTACACCAAAGCAACTAAGGCTATTAGGCATTAATGTAATAGCACTGTAAGTTGTGTGTGGTGTTAAAACCTAACCGTCAGGAAGAAATAACCGGGCACTTCTCGGACCAAGAACGTCTAACTCGGCCACAGAAATGGAAATTTTCATACTCTTTCGTTGACTCTTTCAGTATGAAGTAATTTTTCTGACAATGAGTGTATCACGTAGAGTATGTCAACAAGATTGATACCATTTACAAGATAGATAGAACTAATGTCTCTTTGCCCTAGTACTCGAAACTGTTTTCCAGTTTGTGGCAAGTATTGTTGGAAATATTTCACTCACTACTTCATCAGAAAATTATTCAAGTGGTGTTGACCTTTATGGACAAGTCCTCGCCATCTTCAAAAGTTCATCTCTTTAGTGGTTCTCTTAAGCTCAAATCGGAACTGGAGGATCAGAAATTTGAACTCATTGCAACATAATGCCACATAACCAAATAAAGCAATTACGTATATGAATTTCATCTACGCTCATTTTTTATATAAGGGGCTAACTTCGTTCATTACTTATGTTCTGGAATAAGAGAAACACGAAACAAACTGAAAATAAGATTTACCAACTCTTATTTTTCACTTGAATAAACACCTTTTCCAGGACTTAGAAAAATAAAGTTACTTTCTTTCGATCTAATATTTGAGATAAAAATTTAGTTAAAATTCCTTACCAGCATGGGATGATTAAGTTCCCTTTGTAATTCCAGACAAAGCTTCTTAGCACTGTGGAATGTATCAAAGTTCAAGGCCTTCTGAGTATAATGTTTTTTTGCAGCTTTGAGCCATCTTCCACACATTAGGAGAGCCTTTGATTTAGAAAAGAAAAGAAAAGAAATTGAGAAATAAAGTTCAAAAGAGACATTTATACTTTTTTTTCACTTTTGATGTTAAATATTATACTTTCAAGTATTCTGAGCGATTCGCAATGTTAAAGCAAAGTACTGTACATACTAAATCAGCCTTTTTATGTTATTTATATGAGATGTAGTATTTTCACACCGAATTCAAATTGTCTCTAGCGAAGTATTTTTTAGTAATATAGTTTGTGCATAAATGCAGCTCAGTTATTTTATTCTTATCCGCGTTATGAGTCGGGTTCTGTGATCAACGTGTAAATTATAATTTAAGCAGGAAAATAAATAGCACGTGCCTTACAAAATGTTACTTACCGCTAGAAGGTTGAAGTTTATCTTGTGTAGGAAGGATTTGAATTTTGACGGTGGAGTGGAACCCCATCGTTCCTTACCCATTTCGAAAAGCTTAGGATCATCAATTATTCGCCCACAAAGGTTGATCATCATGCTAGTTATGAAATCCGGTCCGTTTTCTTCAATGCCACGGAATAAAGTCTAGAACAAAAACAAATCAAAAAAATATATATTATATATAGCAATTTTGTTGATAAAATTGATAGAAATAACTCATACATAAAGCTAAATTTTATGCGAATTTTAGAAATTTTTCATATTGATTAAAAATGCAACTACATAATATGCAAGTAGAATAAAAGACAGGGTGTTCCAAGTGGACATCGACATTCAATTTCTGTGATTGCCTTCAAGAAAGCTGAGACATAACTGGTTCTTGCTCTACGCTGCGTCAATTTTTTAAAAATGTTATTATACTATTACAAATATTTATTTCTTTTAAGCACTGTCATCTTTGGATATGCACTTAATGCATAATCTGTTAGCAATACTCGTCCCTGAGATTTACATTTAAAAAAATATGATAATTTATAAAAAGTATACAAGTATTTTGTAGTAAAAAACGCAATCCTTTTAAATACGGGAAAGTTTGTTTAGGTTACTTGACAGCATCTTTGAATTGCAGTTCCCTATGGATTGGAGATGTGGAAATATATCCCCAGTTCACAAAGGGGGAACAGAAGGTGACATGAGTAATTATCCTTCGATAACAGAAGGAATTTTTATGGGTATTTTTCAAAACGTGGCTGAGTTAGTCAGTCTCAGGCGAGGGTAGCATAGTTTTTTCTCCCGGATACATGGACATGTGGACATGTGTTTATGTAAGGGGCGGCTCCTAGAACGTCAGTTCAACTCCGCCTTGTATCTCTGTGAAGAACAGTGTCACTACAAATGGGCCAGATGTGTGTGACGGAGGTTTGTGTGTATTCTGTGTGTGTTCTGTTGTTATGTTCTGACCGCTTGGCTACCCAGAAGCATCAGTCACCTGGACAGATGATTCTGGGTACTCGTCCACACCACGGGAAGCTAGGCCAGTTCCAGTAGATGGGACACCTATGGTCTCAGAGTATGAGACAAAAAAAAAAAAAAAAAATTTTTCCTTCTCTGGGGCCCACTCCAGAGGAGAGAAATAAAAAAAAAAAAACAAAAACACGAAAGGAAGAGAAAGAAAGGGATAAAAATAATTAACTAAGATAACAAAAAAATAATAATAAAGAAAAAAAAAGTAAATAAATAGAAAAAAAAATAAAATAAATAAAAATAAATATATATACTAAGTATATATATATAGAACGGCCTCCGTAGCCGAGTGGGCAGGAGCGGGAGTGCAGTAGCACACGCTCTTTGAGTAGACCGGGGTTCAAGCCCCTGACTGCTGAATACGGTCGATCTGCCAACCACGCACTGGACCAGCGTGGCAGATTATGGTCCATTTCCCTCAGCATGAATTGTTGAGGAGGCTTCCACCCTGCAGTGGGTTGATAATGGCTGCACTTTACTTTTTTATATATATATATTGGTTTTTAGCATATATACGCAAACATACATGCATATATATATATCAAAAACTGAAAAGGGAAAAACCAAGGGAGGGGGAGGAGAGAGATCAAGAAAAGGGTAGACTTCCAGTTGTGCAACCATTAAGAACGGCAGCATCAAAACACTTCGGTGCCTCCAGCCAGATGGATTTGATCAACCTCGTATCACTGGAATCATACTTTTCCTTAGTTCAAAAACTTCTTTAGCAAATACCTGGAACATCTCAAACTTACTACAGTCTCTTAAAAATATAGCTTCTTCTCCTGGAGCTATACTCTCAAGAATTTCACTTATCGCTGTCCTGGCATTGTCATATATTGGACAATCATATGGTATGTGCCGCCGGCCTTCCCTGGCCCCGCAAAAACAAAGGTCCGTATTATTTAGTCCTAATGCATATAATTTCTCATTCTTTGACCCGTGCCCTATTAACAAAAATGATGACTGTAAACTAGGTGTGAACCAATTGCGAACCTTTTTATCATTCAGAAAAGTCACGTTCGGATAAACAAGTTGGTCACTCTTCCAGTAGGTATGGTATCCCATCTTGTCTGCCATAAATTGATTATTTCATTCATACATCTTTTGTTTTCGCCTCTACAGTCAGAGCGAATATTTATCTCTATACCAAAAAGTTCTGTAGGAATTTCCCTCTTAATACGGTAGCAAAAACCATGATACAACAAATGTAGATCCAAGGGTAGCGCTCCGGCCAACACCTGCAGCGCGGCAGTGGACACCGTTCTGTACACTCTTAGAATACCAAGAAGCATGATGCGTTGTATGGAATTTAGTTTAGCCCGAAACGTAGCTATATTAACTCTATGGAACCAGGCTCCTGCAGCGTACGTAGTGATAGGAAGAAATACTGCCTTGTAATACAGAAACAGTGTTTTATGTGATAGGCCCCAGTCAGACTTTGAAATTCTAATGATAGCACCAGAAAATTTCCTGATTTTATTGCTTAAATATAATAAGTGCTGGTGAAATGATAACTTACTGTCCACAATAATTCCCAGGTATTTGATATCAAGGACCATAAGTAACTGTACACCATTCAACTTGATCTGAGGAGGTCGATTTATATCTAAAGCCGTTTTAAATAACATCATTTTAGTTTTGTAAGGACTAATAGCAAGCTTAAAGCTTTGAGCCCAAGAACTTAAGTCTGTCAGCACACTACTAGCTCTCTGTTCTAAGAGTGAGCGCGATCGTCCTGCAGTTATAATTGTCAGATCGTCTGCAAATGCCAGCACCTTACAATTAGGGAATGTGCGAACCAACAAATTCTGTAAAACTAGGTTCTAAATAAGGAGTCCCAAGACGGAGCCTTGAGGACATCCTCTCACAACCTGTTTTCGTATCTCAAAGTGCTTGGACTTCACTAGCACATATCTATTTGAAAAGTAACTCTTGAAAAGCATATATAATTCATTGGAACAATCAGCGTTTCTTAACTGAGCCATCGCTGCCTCCCACCAAACAGTATCAAATGCCCCTTCGAAATCCACGTACATTGCTAATTCATATTTGGATGTAGAATTCTCAATATGCGTTCGAAATGCCACTAGACAATCTTCACAGGATTTCCCAGGAGTGAACCCATATTGCTGAGGCGATATCATATCCTGCTGCACTAGCAGGTCGGTTACCCGTAATGCCATTAACCTTTCAAGGATTTTACCAAGGTTTGCCAAAAGAGCGAGAGGACGATATGATTTAGGTTCAGTTAGTGGCTTCCCAGGTTTTCTAACTAACTTCAATAATGCAATCTTCCACTACGTTGGAAACAGCCCTTCTGTTAGACATTTATTAAACATTAATAAAAGGATATTAGGTAACGACTTGTAGAACCTCGTTATAAATATATTCTCGACTAAATCAAGTCCAGGACATTTTGTGAGATTAAGCTTCTTCAAAACTCTTGTAAGTTCCTCCATCGTAAACTCCGCAGTATTTTCTCTAGCTACATAGAGCCGATTATCTCTACGTATGCCAGTTTGATACTCAGTATCTTCCTGAGGATCGTCAGTTGGAAATAACTTACTTAATATCTCAACGGAGTCCTTCCAACCAATAGTCTCACTGATATCCGTGGTTACAGTATTAAACACTTCCCCATACCTGAATTTGTCACGTGACAGTTTATATAGTAAACCCCATGGGTTAGAATTTCCCGATTCTTTCACAAAAAGTGTCCATGTCGCCCGTTTCTGATCAGCTATCTTCCTACTGTAGTTGTTTTTTAAGGACAAATACTCATCGTGCAGCCTTGCAACCTCGGAGGACCAATGTCTGTGGCGTTGATACTGTCTTCTAGCCCTGTTTACTGCTCGCCTTAATACTGTTAACTCTGAAGTCCACCAAGGACAGGATTTCGATCTAGCAACTTTCTTCTTACCAGCCTTGTACGCTGCTCTTATAATTGAAGCCTGTATAAATACAGCAAGAGAGTCAGCCGAATATTTTATTAGCTGACGTTGCCTTATCACAGAGAAGTTCATAAGAATTGATGCATCGAACGCAGACCAATCAATTGTTTTCAGTGAGAACCGAACCAACCCAGGCACTCGATGTTGACGAACTAAAGTTGTAACAGTTTTTACATAAAAAGGAGATAACTCTATGGTCACTAGATGTCCAGTCAGAGATAACTCGCCAATCATAGATGTAGTGTCGTAGGCCAGAAGTTACTATAGTTACATCAATGTTGGACTGCCCCATAGGTCCAGAGAATGTGGCCGGCTGATTGGATATATTCATCACATATAAATTGTGATTAAATATAAATTCTTCAAGCAGACCACCTCTCCCATCTGTTGTAGAACTATGCCATAGACTTGATTTAGCATTTGCATCAGTAGTGATTATTACGTGATTAGGCTTCAACATAAATAGTGCATGTTCCAGATAATCCAAAGAGCTATTAAAATCCATTGATGGAGGACAATATAATGAAATAAAATAAAATTGCAATGTTGTTGTTGCAATCATTACGCATGTAGCACATTGATTACACAACCCGTGTATCACCACAATATCTAAATCGTTATTGGGAAAATCGAGTATTTCGTCCAGCAACAGAAAATCGACCACAGAACACAAGCAATTTACAGACAATATACACCGAGCAGCATGCCAGTCCCCGATTCTCTTAAAAGCCAATAACCATAACAACAAGAATCTTCTCATCCCCCACCCCTTTAGTGTACTATAGTGTTAGATAGTGATCCAGAGTTTCCTTCATTAAGTATTGTAAAAACTTGCAGCATATAGAGCAATTTCTCAGCGTGTTCTAATGCTGCTCAGATGCACTTGTCCCATCAAGACTTAACAGTTCCTTTAAAATTTATTCAGAGGCCGACAAATTTGAGTACAGCCCTTTCCAATGGAGTGATAAATTACGAACCATTATATGTCACGAGGAGTAGACACTCGAAGACATTACTTTTGTCTTTATTGTTATTTCTGACTGAATCCTTATGGTCACATTGACCGAAAACACCGTGTTCCTGTGGTAAAGTTGTATCTTTTTATAACGTTCTCGGGGACATGTCCCTATCATCTACCTCAGAGTACCACTTAGCAATCATTATCTGGTTTTCCATTCAATTCGGAAAATGTTCAGCTCTGACAGCGCAGTTAATTGTACGCTGTCATTTACTGATACACAGAAATTTTGAAATCTTCCATCCATTTGCTAGTTATTTCTTAAATCTTCCGTAAATTTCAACTGGTTTCGTTTCATCCTTTCATTCATCATCATCATCATCAGCCATTTTCAATCCTCTGCAGGATGAAGGCCTCTCCAGTAACTTTCCAGTTCCCCCTGTTTTGAGCACTGGCCATCCATTTACTACCTACAAATTCATGAATTTCATTTATCCATCTCCGCCTTTGTCTTCCAGGTTTTCTTCTAGCTCCTCTTGGATACCATTCTGTTATTTTCTTAGTCCATCTGTCATCATGTCTTCGAGCTATGTGTCCTGCCCAAGACCATTTTAGTTCTTTAGTTTTGATAAGAATGTCCTTTACTTGAGTTTTCTGCCTAATCCATGTGTTTCTCTTCTTATCTAACAGTCTGATTCCCAATATAATTCGTTCCATTCTTCGCTGTGTAGTTCTCAGCTTCTCTTCCATTCTTTTGGTGAGTGCCCAAGTTTCACTTCCATAAGTCATGGTGGGGAGTATACATTGGTTCATTATTTTACGTTTCAGACAAACTGGGATATTGCTCTTCAGTATGTGACTATATTTCCTCAATGCTATCCATCAAAAATTTATTCTTCTCTTGACTTCCAGCCATTTATCATTATTACAGCTAATAACTCCCAGATAAGTGTATGACTCCACCTTTTCAATTACTGCTCCTTCAATCATTATTTCCCTTTATGTGGCATACTTTTACTTTTGTTTTAGCCATATTCATCTTTAGTCCAAAATCCTTACTAACTGTGCATAACTGATTAAGATTTTCCTCTAATTCTTTGGGATCGTGGCTTATGACCACAATGTCATCTGCAAATCGTAAATGGTTTAGGTACTCTCCGTTCACATTGACTCCTTTCTGCGACCAGTCTAATCTTCTAAAAGCCTCCTCAAGGGCAGCAGTAAACAGCTTCGGAGATATTGTGTCTCCTTGTCGAACTCCTTTCTCAATTTTAAATTTCCTACTCTCTTTGTCTAGTCTAATAAAGGAGGTAGCACTCTCATATATTTCCTTCAAAATCATAATATATGGGGTATCTATTCCTTGTCTTTCCAGTGCCCGAAACACTGCCTTATGCTGTATGGAGTCAAATGCCTTTTCATAATCCACAAATGCCAGGCATAATGGTGTTTTATATTCATTTGCTTTCTCCATTAGCTGTGATATTACGTGAAGGTGATCCATAGTTGACAATCCTGTCCTAAAGCCAGCTTGCTGTTTCAGTTGATTCTCATCAGGTATTCTTTCTAATCTGTTAGTAATGACCCTTGTGAACAACTTGTAGATGTGGGATAATAAGCTAATTGGTCTATAATTTGCAATTTCTGATTTATCTCCTTTCTTATGCAGCAAAACTATGATTGCATTATTCCACTGCTTAGGCGTCACACCTTTTCTAATGCACTTAGTGAAGAGCCTTGCCAGTTTTTGTGTTATGTCTCTTCCTCCCAATTTTAACAACTCTACAGTAACTTCATCTTCTCCCGGGGCTTTCTGATTCTTCATTTTCTTCAATGCATGTTCTACCTCATCAGGAAGAATATCGGGTATGTCATATGTGTTGCTACTTTGCAATCCATATTCCCCACTGCTGTCATCATTCCCCTGCTCCTTGTATAATTCTCTATAGTAGTCTTCTGCTATTTGAATTATGCCTTCTCTGCTGTTTATAAGTACACCATCGCTATTCTTCAGTTTCAGTATCATTTGTCTTTCTGTATTACTGCTCATGGCTGCTGATTTAAATCCTTTGTTTTCCCTTAATGCTTGTTCTACTTTTCTTGTGTTAAATCTTCTTATGTCCTCTCTGAGTCTCTTTCTAATGGCTTTGCATAACTCAGTATACTCAATTTTCTCCCTGTCAGTGTTTTTCTTGCTTTTCATTTGTCTTCTTCGGTTCATCATGACA
Organism: Mastigoproctus giganteus; assembly: GCF_048544385.1. Classification (NCBI taxonomy): domain Eukaryota; kingdom Metazoa; phylum Arthropoda; class Arachnida; order Uropygi; family Thelyphonidae; genus Mastigoproctus; species Mastigoproctus giganteus. The sequence continues at coordinate 95,251,182 of NC_143583.1, read as the reverse complement.
AGTGTTTCTTGACTAATTTTTTCTTCTTTGGATTTCTTTTTCCCTATAGGTTTCTTGGGCTTTATCACTTTCAGAAAGTTGTAATATTCCTCGTCAATATCTTGGTCCTGAGCAGTCTGCAGAAGCTCAAACGTGTTCTTAAGTTCCAGTACATACTGCTTTTTCTCCTCTTCTGTTATCTCAAAGACCTTTGTATTATTTACTCGAGTCAGTTTTTTCCTTTCCTTTCCTACATCTATATCAAGTGTACATCTTACCATTCTGTGATCACTTCCAACATTTACCTTATTCAGGACGGTAACATCATTCACAATATATCTTCTGTTAGTGAGGATGAAGTCGATTTCATTAGTAGTTAATCAATTTGGACTCTTCCATGTCCACTTTCTGTTCACCCTTTTCTTGAAAAAAGTGTTCATTACTGACAGTCCTTGAGATTCTGAAAATTCCACAAGTCTTTCACCTCTTTCATTTCTTTCACCAATTCCAAAATTTCCTATAGTTCCCCTTTCTGCACTGTTTTGTCTTTTTCCAACCTTAGCATTGAGGTCCCCCATAATAATAGTGTAGTGGGTTTTCTGCTCATCTAGAAGACTCTCAATTTCAGTGTACATTTCTTCAACCTCTTCATCATCATGGCTCGATGTTGGTGCATAAATCATTATAATCTTTAGCTTGTACCTCTTAGAAATCTTGAATATTAGTCTTGACACCCTTGGTGATATACTTTTGAATTCCAAAGTGTTGTTTTTAAAATCTTTATGGAGCAGAAACCCAACTCCACCTTCACTCCTTTCACTGCTTCCATTGACACCCTTGGTGATATACCTTTGAATTCCAAAATGTTGTTTTTAAAATCTTTATGGAGCAGAATCCCAACTCCATCTTCACTCCTTTCACTGCTTCCATTGGTGTACAGCAGATTTCCACTTGATAAACTTATAAGTGATAAATTTCTTCTTCTTGTTTCAGCCAAACCGATGATGTTCCAATTCACATTTTCTAATTCCTTTTCCAGCTCTAATATCCTGTCTTCACCGATGAGTGATCTAACGTTATTTATTTATTATTATTATTTTGATAAATTTCTTCTTCTTGTTTCAGCCAAACCGATGATGTTCCAATTCACATTTTCTAATTCCTTTTCCAGCTCTAATATCCTGTCTTCACCGATGAGTGATCTAACGTTATTTATTTATTATTATTATTTTAGGGTTCCCGTAATTAAATACATTAACCCATATTTGTTTCTGTAAATTGCGTATGTTGCGATTTGCCTGTTTTGCTGGACGAAAAAAACCCCAGTTACTGGGGAGAAAAACCTTGCTATCTACGCCTGAGACCAACTAACTCAGCCACGGAGTGAAAAAAGCCCACTAAAGTTCCTCGCGTCATCGACGGGATTCGAACCCATGCCTTTTCCACCCGGTGTGGGGAGGACGGTGACGATACCACTGTGCTACTCGCGCAGACCGGATCTAACGTTATAACAGGCCAAGTTCAGTTTCCGTGCATGGCAGCCTGGTCGTACCCAGAGATTCTTAGCACCCTCTGCTTCCACTCTGATCCTCTCGCTGCCGTAAGAGGGAGAGTGAAAGCTGCTGGGGACTGAGGGCCATTCGTTCTGTCGTGCTGTCATATGTTGGGGCTTTGGTCTTTTCCTCTTCACACTGACCAGGCGTCTTGAAGAGAACCACTCTACACGTTCGTTGCCACCTAAGTGGCGTAACAGGGCTTACCATCGAGAAGGTGTGCATGAATGGATTTCAGGGAGGCAGGCCAACCGGACTCCTCCTAAATCTTCTGTAATAGAGAGATATTGGATCCATCAGTGTCTGATAACACACAGGATACCTGTTCCCCTCTAAGCCCCTTTAAGTGAGTTGTTGCAACCAGAAGACATTGCCTGATGCCATCTTGGTTACTCTTTTTGCAGTAGGTGCCTACGGACCCACTTTTATCTATTTCCATTAATCCCACACGAACTTTACACCTCCAGCAATATTTGACACTTTCCTAGAAACAAATTGAGCGTAGAACTCGAATAGCAGTTTCAAAAGAAATGAGAATAGACACTACAAGAAAACTATCTTTAATTTCTGGTATTTAACGTTTACCTAAAACATTGAAAATACTTACGTCAACTAGGTTTAACATCATGACATTACAGGATGACGTCATACCTTGACGATAATATGGATTAGCTGAACGGTCGTTTCTTTCTCTTCTTTCAATGAGCTGTGATAGAGAAAGCATCTTTTATCAATGTAATATTGCTATCCAAAGATCATATTCAATTTTATTACAAGTTATTTTAAAACTATTTTCATATCATTTGCCCGACTGGCTTTAGAGATGATATATTCTAAAATAAAATGTATTATTACAACCTCTATGTTCATCATCCATTCAAGGATTTAGGCTAGGTGGCCTGTTCCGGTCTCAGTCCATCTTTTCTTCGGACGTCCAGGATCTCTTCTGCCAACTGGCTGATATTTCATAATCTTCTTTGCTGCATGCATCCTATCCAGAGTAGGAGACCGGCGGAATTACTTAGCAAGTACAGGTCACTGTTGAAAAAGAGCCGTGAATTAGGGTTGAATTTGAAAGTGTCTGCAATTCTGCCCAGACACGATAGGAGGGAGTATATGATGAGAGCCTTGTCGATCAATTCGGCCCTGGAGGGATTGTGCAAGGCTCAAGGGGTAGAATTTTTTTCAGCCTGGACTGTACTTGTTAACAGGAGAGATTGCTTCTACAGGGATGGGATACACTTAAATAGAAAGTGTGCAAGAATATTTGCTGATGCTATCGAGGCAGTGTTAGGTGGGTCGGAAAACTGCTAGTTGGGGGGGGATACAAGGACTAATAGATTAACAGTAGCCACTGGCAGAGGTGGAAGTGATTCTTGCACTGCTTCTATTGAAATGAGCAGAAGCCTGAAAAACAAGATGCAGGATATTTCAGAGACTGCTGGGAGTCATTGCGGTACAAGTAAACACATGGGTTGTGTTAGGGTAGCTAAGAATAGAAACAGGTGCATGTATACCTGCGTGTACACCAATGCTAGGAGTTTGGTAAATAAATTTGATGAATTTGAGGTATTCCTCAAAACATCAAAGGCAGATATTGTTGGGATATCAGAGACGTGGTGTCACACAGATATAAGTAATGCGGAACTGGAATTTGGGGAATACAATGTGTATAGAAAGGATAGACAGGACAGGAGGGGAGGAGGGGTTATGCTATTAATTAAGAAACACATAAAGTCCAAGGAAGTGAAGCCAGTCGACATCGATGGACAGGGCAGTGTCGAGTCAGTTTGGTGTGACATAAGTATAGGGAAATCAAAATTGAGAGTAGGAGTGTGCTATAGGCCTAATGACTCTGATGAGTATAATAAGATATTGTACAGGGAAATAGAGTGGGCCAGTAAATCAGAGACTCTTATAATGGGAGATTTTAATTTCCCAGATATTGACTGGAATTTGTGGGTTGGTCACTCGTACACTAGCAAGGCTTTTGTGGATTTATTGGATGATTGTTTTCTACATCAGCATGTTCGTGAGGCAACAAGAGGGAGCAATACTCTTGATCTGATTATCAGTAGTGATTCTTCATGCATTAAGAACCTGCAGATAAATGAACCACTAGGTGGCAGTGATCCCAGTGTGTTGAAGTGGGATTTACTCAAGGAGGTAACTACCATCAGAGGTAAAGGGAAGGGTTTTTGTTTTCGTAAAGGCGACTATGATGGTCTGAGACAGTATTTAAATTCTATACAGTGGGACCAACTGATGATGTTACCAACAGTAAACGCAAAATGGGAAGCATTCAAGGAACTAATCTTGGAGGCTACCAGGCTTTACATACCAACTAAGAAATATTGTTCAAGGTTTAGGCCTAAATGGTTGTCAGATGAACTAATGAGACATGTGGCAGAGAAGAAAAATGCATGGGATACATACAAATTAATGGGTGACATGGAAGCCTATGATAGATATAATTTGGTCTGTAACCAAGTCACAAAGGAGATTAGGCAGGCAAAGGCAGACTACGAAACATCCTTGGCAAAGGATGCAAAGAAAAACAGAAAAGAGTTCTTTACATATTTACAACTCAAGAAGGAAAGGGATGAATCAGATTGGTCCACTGGATATTGATGGTTCAACAGTTGAGGATCCTGCTCAGGTACATTCATGCATGAGGAGTTATTCAGGAAGGAGAATGATGCAGGTAAAGTAAACATTGGCAGTGAGCTGGATGATTTTGTAATAACTGAGAGGAGAGTGGAGGAGAGACTGTTGAGGATAAACATAAAAAAGGCACCTGGGGTGGATGGGATCTATCCAGTTATATTAAAGGAGGCAGCAAAGGAAGTAAACAAACCCCTAGCCATAATTATGAGAGCTTCTTTGGACTCAGGGGAGGTACCCATAGACTGGAGATGTGCAAATGTGACCCCAATTCACAAAGGAGGATCAAAGGCTGACACAAGTAATTATAGACCTGTTAGTTTAACTTCTGTTCCAGGTAAATTAATGGAGGCACTGGTTAAAGAAGCACTGCAGCATCATCTAGACAAGAATTCAATTATAGCTCAGACGCAGCATGGGTTTGTTAAGGGCAGGGTCTTGCCTGACCAATTTGATTGGATACTATGATGTAGTCACAAAAGAACTGGATGCAGGGAATAACTTTGATATTATATATTTGGATCTTAGAAAGGCTTTTGATACTGTTGCGCATGGAAGACTGCTGCACAAATTGGAGCAGTGTGGCATTGGAGGCAAATTGCTGCTATGGATAAGGGGATGGTTGAGTGGCAGAAGATAGAGAGTGGTAATCAATGAACACTGCTCAACGTGGACTAATGTTATTAGTGGAGTTCCTCAGGGTTCAGTGTTGGGTCCGTTGTTGTTTTCGGTGTTTATGAATGATATTGATGATGGGATATCAAGTTTAATGTCCAAGTTTGCAGATGATACAAAGGTTGGAAGGGTTGTTAAGGACACTACTGACGCTATGCTGCTGCAACAGGATCTGGAAAGGTTGAACAGATGGGCTGAGAGGTGGCAAATGAAGTTTAACATTGACAAATGTAAAGTACTACATATGGGAAACAGTAATCCCAGAGCAACGTATCAACTCTGCGGTACTGCACTGACAGTGGTGGAGAATGAAAAGGACCTGGGGGTAATTGTGCAGACAGATATGAAGTTCTCTGAGCAGTGCAGACGAGCTGCAAGAGTAGCTCATGGTGTCTTGTCAATGATATACAGGAATTTTTCTAGCAGGGATAAGGAGGTGATTATTCCCTTGTATAAGGCAATGGTTAGGTCACATCTTGAGTACTGTATACAGGTCTGAGGCCTCATTTCAAGAAGGATGTAGAGCTGCTGGATCGGGTACAGAGAAGGGCAACAAGATTAGTGAATGGAACAAAGGGTTGCTCTTACGGAGAAAGGCTTAAGTTTTGCAAATTACAGAGTCTGGAGACTAGGCACCTGCGAGGTGATCTGATAGAGGTGTATAAGGCTTTGAATGGTTTGAGCATGCTCAATGCCAATGGGATTCTTCATCTTGCTCAGAATAATCACCTCAGAGGGCATAAATTCAAATTGAGGAAGGACGGATGTCGGATAGATGTGCGGAAATTTACCTTTGGCCAGCGGGTGGTTGGTTGGTGGAACCGACTTCCATCACTTGTTGTTGAAGTTGATAGCCTAAACAAATTTAAAGCTCAACTGGACAGGTATTTCGAACGAACGGAGGGGTGAAATGGGAGTGGTGTTTGTTTTTTTTTTTTTTTTTTTTTGGCTGATGCTGAATAAGCTTGCTTTCTTGCATCATATGCCTCTACTAATGCTAATGCTAATGCTAATGCTAATGCTATCCAAATTATTAATCCATTTTCCACTCTATTTGTAGATTCTATCTAGTATTGTATCAATACTTAATTCTTTACGAATATCAGAACTTTTCTTATTGTGCAATAATCTATAGCCACTGATCTATGCCACCTATAGCCACATCTATAGCCTCTATGTTAAATTTCCATAACAGTTCACGCAGAACAGAGCCTTTTACGATATAATCTGTAAGTAGCACTCAAGCTAAGTTTGCACTTCAGAAGTTGTGCGGAGAGTAAGAAATGTGTGAATAAATGAGTAAAACGTATAGGAAATACGCGGATCGCATAGCCAAGAAAAAGTTGAAGTTGAAGAATCAATAAGGAAAAAAAAAGTATGTCCGTGAACCGCATCTCTATAAAGGAAACCTAATTGTCGAAAGTTGCACAAGAGACTTAGCCGGCAGCCTGTGAAATGTTTTTATTACTATTACTTCTTCCACTACCACTTCCTCCATACAGAAATAATAATGTTAAAGAATGTTATGAAATTGGCAATGAGATTTAAAATATACACTTACTTGAAATCCCAGCCCAACTATCTGTTGTATATAATACAGACTCATAGGACTGAAAGCTCCTGGGGCCACCTCTCTGCCATTAAAAACATAAAAGTAATTAATTAATTTGATATAAATATATTCGTTTGTTTATAACTAATTTTCAAAGTCACTACTAAAAGCCTCCTAAAGCTACGTTTTTATTGTATTTATTATCCGCTTTTGCTCCAATTATTTTAAACCTTCCATTCATGAGAACCTAGGAACTTTTCCTTCTTTTACCAAATCCTTAATAACTCAGAATTGTTCAAAAACAGAAATATGAATGTCACACAAGAGCCACCCAGAATATAAATTAATCTGCTGAAGAAGTGTATATTCGTGAATTGTGTGTGTTCTCTAGTTTATTTGTATGTTTTGCTGAACGAAAAACCCAAATTTCCGCGGTCTCAGTTGTAGCCTTGCTGGCTAAAACTGAAACCGACTAACTCGGCCACAAAGTAAAAAAAGCCCATAAACGTTTGTCGCGACATTGACGGGATTTGAACCCGGGCCTTTTCCAAGTGATGAAAGAGGGTGACGATACCACTGTGCCGCTCAGGCTATTCGAAAAGAGATGACATTGCCTGACGACAGCTTGATTATCCATACTTTTATGTGACACGAGTTCTTCCCAATTGCCCCCATTCCCATCCCAAATTTTGCCCACCAACAGCATTTGCTACTTTTTCTAGAAATAAAATTTTCACTGACCTTTTGACAGATTTAACCTAAATTCTGTACCAGGATTTAAATCAAATTACGAGACCGAACAGTACTTCAGTCGAGAAGGTAGAAATCACTGATGTCATCTGACGTTGGTCTCTAACAGAAGTATGTAATTTTTTCTCCCAGTAAATTAGTTTTTCATACCTCAAACAGTAAGATTACTGCTTAATAAAGCAATTTACAGATAATTTATGCTGATGCTTCATGGCCTTAATTGCCTACTAAGGAAGACCGAGTCCAATTTTAAATCCCGTGTTCTCTGCAGCGCCGTTATAATGGTTTAATGAATTTTCCGCAAATGGGAAATACGATTCCCATAACCAGAAATTGGAGTCAAACAATAAAGTGATCCATCACCAAACCAAATAAAAATTAAATAAACTACAAAAATTGCAAATTACTATGTAATTGCTGGGACTGCTTGGGAATATCTTTAAGGAAATCTAATATCATAAATACAAAACTGCCTGTTTCCCCAACGCTTAACTTATAATTAGTGAATAAAATCGGAACCTCACCTTATACTAATGCAACAAAATAGATATAAGGTGGTAGATGACTTTCATCAACCGGTGAAATACCACCACTTTGCTTATTGGAGGCTTGAAGTGGTGAAACCCATGTTTAGTCTCTAGAGCAAAGTTTCAGGCACTCCCCCCCCCCCCCCATACTTCTCCTTCAACCCATGCACGGTACTAAGTACTATAGGTTTTGATACCTTTCGTGTTTGGGGTTTTCATAAAAAAAAATAATAATATGGAGAGAGTTAGAAGGTAAAAATTAAATAATAAAAAAACTACCTGTTTTTATTTTTATTAAAGTTAAAAACATCAAAGCAATGCCCTAGTTTTCCATCGCACTCTTAGATTAACCAGTTCCATGCTTAATGGCCAACAATAGCATTGAGATGGAATGAATTCATACATAGAGAGAAGATAATCGATAAAATTACCCGGATTTTTATGGGAATTTCGAGAACGAAAGGTAGCAGGACTTAGTACACAATATATGGGTTGAAGGGTTGAGAAGACAGAAGATATTGTTTTCATTAAGATTGTACCGTTAATTTGGGTATGATTTATTAAACAGGTATAATGTTGGAATAAATTCGATTAAACAATCTATATATTGTCGTCCTCTCTTATTACAAATATCTAACAGATTTCAATCAATCATTTCAATTTACCAAAGTACGAATAGATTAAAACAAAGAGAAAAAAATAGGAATAAAGTAATAGCAAAAATAGAATGGGCAGTCATTTTTACGGAGCATTTATTTATTTTAAAGGAAACTTTAAAGAGATTATTGTTGGTGCAATGAATACTCATTACTTATATTCAAGCTTTTATTAATGAAGATTTTGGAGAGAGCATTACCCAACGTGCATTGTCCCGATATACTCTTCCTCTGTTCTTATAGCTGTGTCGAATTCGTGTTTAATTTCAAAATCGCTTTCAATGTCAATCGATGTCACTGGTCTAGACTGAAAGATAAACAATTAATTAAAAGTTAGCAGCCAGCACTGAAAGTCAAACAAATCCAGGCACGATTGTTATTTTTTAACATCAAAATCTGAATTTTTTAACAAAATTTTCCAATATTAAATGTAATTTCACACTTCATGCAGTTAATATTTCAACACTAATTGTTTTAGTGATAATCACAATACAAAACCTGAATATTATATTAAGTTCTAAATTATTCAAATTATAAGTCAGTGAAGTGTAATTTAGGAAATTTCAAGCTGTAATTTAAAACTTCAATATTGCTAATTACCTAACGCCAATCCATTTTGATTTCACTGCGTTTATGCACATACCTGTAAAAGGTAGATCTGATCTCCGGCTAAACCCCACTCTATATCTCTTGGTGTTGAATGCTGGTCTTCTACCTGAGGATTATTCCAAAACATTACTGAAGTGGTCTATTATGTGACATACAGATAATGTTACTTAAAATAAATGTTTAAGGTTATATTAAATTAAATGCATTGAATTACAGAGCAGTAACTTACAGTTTATAGTTTAATACAGACATATTTTAAGAGCAAAGGATTTATTAACGTGCATTACAAATTGCGAGAGCATTTCTTTATTGCTTACTGAATGAAATATTAGGGTGAACTGAAACTTTGCTGAGGAATCCATGAACTATAAATTCCATTCGATTTATTCCATTATGAGCAGTTACGTTCTGTCAAGAAACATCTCTTCGAAGTGCTAAATGGTTCGTTAAATGTTAAATGGTTCGAAGTGTTAAATGGTTCAGCAAAACGGAGGACAGCCATTACATTCTAAGATACAGTTCCCTGACTTCTGGTCCACTAGTATGTAACATGCGGTCCATGCAATGATCAAAGATCAAAAGAAGTAAATCAAGAGGGGGTTGCTAAGTCAGTAACTAGGCTTGCTGGCTATTGTTATTGTTTTTGTAGTATGATTTCAGGAGCATCAGCGAGTGAGTCAATATTGCTCTGTGTTTACTGTTCTATGGTCGATTTTTTTTTGCTGGAAGAAAACCCCTAGTTCCCTGGAGAAAAAACCATGCTACCTCTCGCCTAAGACCGACTAATTTAGGCACGTTGTGAAAAAGGCCCATAAAATTCCTAACCTCATCAACGGGACTCGAACTCAATTGTTTTCCACCTAGTGTGGGGGAGTACGACGATTCTACCAACTGTACTACCACGAGGACGGCTTACTGGCTCCATATGGAGTACGTAAGAAGAAAAAGGACTAGTGAGGGACCTAGAACCAATCATTGCTTTTCTTGCTATACCCTTGTTCATTTTATAATAAACATGATTTAGTTAATATTGACTGAATACACGTTAATAAAACTTCCGTAATAATAAATTAAGATTACTTCCATTATTTCAATAAAACAAAAAATGGAAAAACAGGACGGTTGTTGACGTAACATTTATTCAATTGAAACGCGATCATAGCGTTGGAAAGGTTAAGAATCATTACTCTAAGAAAAACATAAGTAATTCTGTAATTTTCCTTTTCCATTTATCATTTTTATAGCAGTCTATTCTGTTAACCAATAACGATATAGTGAAATAGTTATTATGATTATATTATTATGTATAATATTAATATCATAGTAGTGAATATAATATTATTATAGTGAAAAAGTTAATATGAATAGTTTTTGAATCTACTCCAGTACATTTATTGAATCGAAAAGCAAACTTTCGAAACAGTCGCACAAAGAAAGTAAAGCCTGTACACATCTTCGCGCCTGGGCATAATTGAGGTAAGATATACGTAATCAATGACTGGTTTAAGCAAGTTCAATTGTTCAGTGTAAGGAAACCAGAAGAAAGGTAAACGCGTGTACCAACAACGAGAAAATTTGATTTCATGCGGCTCTGGAAACGGCCTTCGCATAAGAATTTAGCAATGACTCTGTGCCACAAAGTGGTCACATCCGTTTACCTACCAGCAGACCCACTTGTCCCAGACGAAGAGCTTGATTCCTTGACAGGCAACATTTCTGGGCATCGGATGGTTTTACGTCTTCTTCTCGAACTCCACCACTCTCTAAATACGAAAAGTCAACACTTATAGTAGCATGTACTTGAGGTTCTTCATTAATTTAACAGAAAAGAGAGAATAATAATGATTTGAGCGAAAGAGTATCACCCAGAAAAAAAAAAGTAAAAGTTGAATTCTTGAATGTTTTGGTTTAAAAGGTGCATCTTAAATTACCTTGGATAACCATTTTTTTCGCTTTGCAACCAACAGAGATGAGCAGCAACATTAAACTGTCATTGATGTCCCGTTTCAGCAGCACTGTATCTGGTTCTGCGGATGCAGACATCACCGACTGCAAAGATAATCACATCTTATGGCAACTGTCATCTTTTAAGCATTAAATATTTCATTATTTTGTATTTACTTTGAGTAATCAACGGTAACTGTGATTTTTGGTTTTAACCACAACTATTCGTATACGTTATTCTACCCTTCGAGGAGACAGCAGTACGACTGTGAATGCAAGACGATGGAGTTAATAAACTTATGTCTGCCAGGGGCAAAGGTTGATGACGTTGTAGAGCGGATATCATCTTTTAAAGGCACAAAAGGTGATATAGTTGTACACGTTGGCACAAATGATATTAAGAGTAGAAGGCCGGCGAGATTACTTAAGAAGTACAGGTCACTGTTGAAAAAAAGCCGTGAAAAGTGTTGAATTTGAAAGTGTCTACAATTCTTCCCAGACACGATAGGAGGGAGTATATGATGAGAGCCTTGTTAACCAATTCGGCCCTGGAGGGAATGTGCAAGGCTGAAGGGGTAGAATTATTTTCAGTGTGGTCTATGCTTGTTAACAGAAGGGATTGCTTCTACAGGGATGGGATACACTTAAATAGAAAGGGTGCAAGAATATTTGCTGATGCTATCGAGGCAGTGTTAGGTGGGTCGAAAAACTGCCAGCTTGGGAGGATACACGGAATAATAGATTAACAGTAGTCACTGGCAGAGGTGAAAGTGATTCTTGCACTGCTTCTATTGGAATGAGCAGAAGCCTGAAAAACAAGATGCAGGATATTTCAGAGACTGCTGGGAGACATTGCGGTACAAGTAAACACATGGGTTGTGTTAGGGTAGCTAAGAAAAAGAACAGGTGCATGTATACTTGCGTCCGTACCAATGCTAGGAATTTAGTAAATAAATTTGATGAATTTGAGGTATTGCTCAGAGCATCAAAGGCGGATATTGTTGGGATATCTGTGACGTGGTGTCACACAGATATAAGGAATGCAGAACTAGAATTTGGGGAGTACAATGTCTACAGAAAGGATAGACAGGATAGAAAGGGAGGAGGGTTTATGCTATTAATTAAGAAATATATAAAATACAACGAAGTGAAGCCATTCGACATCGCTGGACAGTGCAGTGTCGAGTCAGTTTGGTGTGACATAAGCACTGGGAGATCAAAATTGAGAGTAGGAGTGTACTATAGGCCTAATGACTCTGATGAGTATAATAAGAAACTGAACAGGAAAATAGAGTGGGCCAGTAAATCAGAGTCTTATAATGGGGGATTTTAATTTCCCCATTAAAAGACTTGATTGATTGGAATTTGTGGGTTGGTCATTCACACACTAGCAAGGCTTTTGTGGATTTATTGGATGATTGTTTTCTACATCAGCATGTTCCGGAGGCAACTAGAGGGAGTAATACTCTTGATTTGATTATCAGTAGTGATTCTTCATGCATTAAGAATCTGCAGATAAAGGAACCAGTAAGTGGAAGTGATCACAGTGTGTTGAAGTGGGATTTACTCAAGGGGGTAACTACCATCAGGGGTAAAGGGAAGGGTTATTGCTTTCGAAAATGCGACTACGATGCTCTGAGACAGTATTTCAATTCTCTTCTCTACGGTGGGACCAACTGTACCAACAGCAAATTCAAAATGGGAAGCATTCAAAGAACTTATCTTGGAAGCTACTAGCCTTTACATACCAACTAAGAAATATTGTTCAATGTTTAGGCCTAAATGAAAGTCAGATGAACTAATAAGACATATGGCAGAGAAGAAAAATGCATGGGATACATATAAATTAACACGTGACACAGAAGCCTATGATAGATATAAGCTAGTCTGTAACCAAGTTACGAAGGAGGTTACGCAGGCGAAGGCAGATTACGAGAAATCTTTGGCAAGGGATGCAAAGAAAAACAGCAAAGTGTTCTTTACTTATGTAAACTCTAGAAGGAAGGGGATGAATCAGATTAGTCCACTAGTTATCGATGGTTCAACTGTTGATGATCCTGCTCAGGTAGCTAACAAACTAAATGAATATTTTGCATCGACATTCACACATGAGAAGTTATTCAGCGAGGGGAATGCCAGAGGTGTATTTAACTCTGGCAGTAAACTAGATAATCTTGTAATAACTGAGAGTAAAGTGGAGGAGAAATTGTTGAAGATAAACACAAAAAAGGCACCTGGGGTGGATGGGATCTATCCAGTTATATTAAAGGAGGCAGCAAAGGAAGTAAGCAAACCCTTAGCCATAATTATGAGAGCTTCCTTGGACTCAGGGGAGGTACCCATAGACTGGAAATGTGCAAATGTGACCCCAATTCACAAAGGAGGATCAAAGGCTGACACAAGTAATTATAGACCTGTGAGCTTAACTTCTGTTCCAGGAAAATTAATGGAGGCACTGGTTAAAGAAGCATTGCAGGATCATACTGTTGCACATGGAAGACTGCTGCACAAATTGGAGCAGTGTGGCATTGGTGGCAAATTGCTGCTATGGATAAAGGGGTGGTTGAAAGGGAGAAGACAGAGAGTGGTAATCAATGGACACTGCTCATCGTGGACTAATGTTATTAGTGGAGTCCCTCAGGGTTCAGTGTTCCATTATTGTTTTCTGTATTTATAAATAATATTCATGATGGTATATATCAAGCTTAATATCCAAGTTTGCAGACGATGCAAAGGTTGGCAGGGTTGTTAAGGACACTACTGATGCTATGCTGCTGCTGCAAAAGGATCTGGAAAGGTTGAGCAGTTGGGCTGAGAGTTGGCAAATGAAGTTTAACAATGACAAATGTAAAGTACTACATATGGGTAACAGCAACCCCAGAGCAACGTATTAACTCTGTGGTACTACACTGACAGTGGTAGAGAATGAAAAGGACCTGGGGGTAATTGTGCAGGTAGATATAAATTTCTCTGAGCAGTGCAGACGGGCTGCAAGTGTAGGTCATGGTGTCTTGTCAATGATATACAAGACTTTTTCTAGCAGGAATAAGGAGGTGATTATTCACTTGTATAAGGCAATTGTCAGGCCACACCTTGAGTGCTGTATACAAGTCTGGAGACCTCATTTCAAGCAGTATGTAGAGCTGCTGGAACGAGTACAGAGAAGGACAACAAGATTAGTGAATGGAACAAAGGGTTGCTCTTATGCAGAAAGGCTAAAATTTTGCAAATTACGGTGTCTGGAGACTAGGTACTGGCGAGGTGATCTGATAGAGGTGTATAAAGTCTTGAATGGTTTGAGTATGCTCAATGCTGATGGGATTCTGCCTCTTGCTCAGAATAATCACCTGAGAGGGCATAAATTCGAATTGAGGAAAGACAGATGTAGGATAGATGTGCGGAAATTTGCCTTTATCCAGCGGGTAGTTGGTTGGTGGAACAGATTTCCATCCCTTGTTGTGGAAGTTGATAGCCTAAATAAATTTAAGGCTCAGCTGGACAGGTATTTCGAACGAATGGAGGGGTGAAGTGGAAGTTTTTTTTTTTTTTTTTGGCTGATGCTGCATAAGCTTGCTTTCTTGCATCATATGCCTCTACTAATGATAATGCTAACTTCCAGAATGGAAGGAAAATGGGGTGCCACATAAGCAGTCGGACTGTACGAAATATTTCAATGACACTGAAGATCCTTAGTTTGACGATTGGAGATGTGATTTTAAAATGGAATTGCGGATTGATGCTGAAATCGTCACGAAATAAAGAAGAGGAACTGAAGGTAAAGAACCTTCGAAGATGAGAAATGTGACGGGAGAATCGTGCAGGGAAGCGTCCTCGGAAAGGGGATTCATTTTGAAGCAGCACACACAAGCCCTCAATGAGACGATTGGGACACATGTCAGTGTGTGTCCCAACATGAAAAAAGAAATAAGTGTTTCTTTTTCATAATCACTTTGACTAACGCCAGACGCCGTCTATCTTGGTGTAAGTTTCGTTGTACTTGGACCGCAGACCAATGGAAAGCCGTACTTTGGATTAAGAGTCACGATACATGATCTACCAGTCTGACGGTCGTGCCTGGGAGTGGTAAATGACCAGAGAAGGCTACCTGACCGGCTGTATCGTGCTGACAATGAAGTTTTTTTTTCGGAGGTAGTGGGATGGTGTGGGGGCTGTTTATATCATGATTTAGACTAAGAACCTTTAGTTGTTTCGGACATAATCATAAATTCTGAGGTCAATCAAACGTCCCGGACAATGATGCTTTACATACGATATAGCAGTACGTCAGGAAAGCCCTTCACCTGTATCGGCATTCCAAGTCATACTGCTTGCATTGTGACGATTTGCTCTGAAAGCATGAGCGTCGGAAAATTGGACTGGCCAGTCCAGCCCAGAACCCTGACCTCAACCATATAGCGAGAATATGGGCTGAATTGAATCGTCAGGTGTGTGTGAAGAGAGAGACTTCCAAACACAGAGCTGAAATGGTTGCCGCATTGAATGCCGAACGGCAGAAATATCGGAGTACATTTACGAAAAGAACACTGGTAGTGTTCCACATAGACTAGAGGCTGTCATAAAGGAGAAAGGCTTCGGCGCGCATTATGAATTTTCATTTAAATAAAAGTTATTTGTAAGTATGCAATTGTCCTGCTATTAATGGTAGGGCAGTGTACATACATACATATTAAGATATAAAGCCTCTACACTCCAGTTTGGCTTCAAGGCTCAACTATTGATGCACTACTGAAAAACACTCAGATGGCGGATACTTCTGATGCTCGTTACGTACTGGCGATTTTTATAGATTTTAAGGGAGCTTTTGACACCCTCTGGTGGTCAGGGATCTTGCGGCGAGCCAGAATATTTGAGGGAGCAGCCAGAGGTGGCTGCTCCCTCAACATCTTCAAATGTCTTACAGATTATTTCTATAACAGAAAAATTACCATGAAATCAAAATTTCATAGTATCACCCGCCAACTCACCAGAGGCTGCCCGCAGGGCTCTGTTCTGGGGCCAGCTGTTTAGAATATGATTCTGGATGAATGGCTCCTGCATGGCTTCTCCCACACCACACAGCTCTCATATGCGGATGACCTGGTTATCGTTGTTGAGGGCCCTATTCGTGCAACTATTGAGACCAGAGCCAACATAGTCTTGAATGCCCTGTCGGTTTGGACTGAAGAGAATAAGCTGGAAATCTCTACAGATAAAAGCAGAACCCTGCTTCTCAAAGGCTGTTTTGACATTAACAGACCACAAACCATTTGTTATAAAGGACATGCATTCAAGAATCAACGTTCATTCAAATATTTAGGCGTCACCCTAGATGATCGTAGAACTTTCATGCCACATCTAAAGTCCATGAAAGAGAAGGCCAAAAATTATATCAATATGCTTGCTCGCTTCACCCGCAAAGAGTGCGGTCTTAAGGGAACTGCACTCCACCTTCTTTATTCAGCTGTTTTTGTATCGTTCGTAACATACAGCGTTGCTATGGTTCCATCGTTCGTCCATCATCAGCACTAGGAACGTTATTCTACAGATACAACGGTTGATGTTATTAAAAATGACTCGGGCTTATAGAATGACCTCAACAGCAGCACTACAAGTATTAACAGGTTGTATCCCCCTTGACCTCCAAGCGGCCTTCACAGCGCTTTCATATGCCATCAGAAAGAACAAAGAAACTGAATTCCTGGGGATAAAAACTATAGTCAATGCAGATCCGAAACAAGAACTCCGCCGTACTTGGCAGGAACTTGTTTCCCTCTGGAAAATCCGTTTGGATGATTCCACCAAAGGCATTACTACCAAGCTATTTCTACCTAGTGTCTCCTACCTCAACAAACAAAGATTTGGGTGGTGGTTCTTCCCTAATTTACACGCTACCTTTCTTCTGACAGGACATGGGTCATTCAAAAAGCGACCTTCAGGACTTTCGGCTTGTAAACGATGCCCATTGTGTTTGTGGAGAACTGGAGAACTGGCACCACGTAATGCACTCCTGTAATATCTACCTGGACCTACGCAATCAACTGTTATTGAATATAAATTTAATCACACTCAGTCGAGAAAGCAACCTGTTAAAATCAAAAGAAGCGTTTTTAGCTTTTAGCAGGTATGCCTCAGCAGTTTTCAAAAGGCGTTGGTATCATCTCTCCACGTCTGATCGCACAACATAGACATCCGCACCAGTCGTTCCTGAAACCGCTATGATCTCTCATCGTATATGCTCTTCTCTTATCACCGGCCACTTTCAGAACTGAATGAACACCTAACTGGACATCTTCCGCGTTGGAATCTTGGCACTGAACTGATATATATCAAACTCAGTCACTTCCCGTTGCACCTTCCCAACTTTGCAGATCTCCCTTGTACTGCAAGCTGCCTTTCTTTCCTTGGCCTTCGGTGGGCCCCCAGACCAGGGATGATTCCTACTTCTCCCTTCCCCACATCTTCTTTCCGCTGGAGGATGCCTTCTTTCCTCATCCTCCACCTTTTACCTACTTTGACTCCTCCACTTCTACTATCTTCCCCACTGTCTTCCCTTTTTTTTTTTTTTTTTTTTGGTCTCTGTCCAGAAAGCTCAGGCGATCCTGGCGGAGATCAGCCAGAGTGTCAAGGCAGTCTGGCTCACCTCCCAGTGGTGGTGGCGAGGAACATAGTATTCCACTAGGGGGCCCTGCGGCCAAGTAGCCAGAGACACAACAACAGAACATAACTACACTTTTTTCTGGCTTATGCAGTAGTTCTGCATTTCAACACAGAGTAAATACGGCGCAGATGTGGGAAACCACAGGTGGTGCCTAACCCTAAATACTATGCCATTATGCCACTACTATTAAGATATAAAGATAAATTTACCGCCCTTTCGTTATTCTCTTGCGCCTTGCTTGATATGCACATATAAGATTTCTGCTAATATAGGGGAAAAACCTGTTGAAAAATGCTGCTTAATGTGTTCACACACAGAACTGTTGCGTTGCTTAACAATTGATAAGATTCATGGTTTATCATTCAAGAAGACAGAGTTAGTAACTTCATTTGGAAACAGCAATCGTTCTACAATTCCAATTGTGCATCTAGCATCTATTGGATAAATATTAGCTTAGTTTTTCCTACTTATAGCAAACTTAATTAATGATTAGCTACCATCAAGTACATAATTATGATAACATTACTTTCTCTCATCACTTCATCTTACCTCTCCTAGTCCGTAATTAGCTGTAATACTGATTACCGAGGGGTTGCTAGTGACTGGATCACAAGTGAACATAACCCCGGCCATTTCGCAAGGAACCATCTCTTGAATTACTACTGCCATCGGAGTGATTATTAACTGTCCATTGCGTCTGAAATCACAAATTATGAACAAGGCATTATTTCGATGAAATATTAGCCAAAGTATTACTGCACCATATATATCGCAGTCAAAACTTTTAATTATGGATAATTAATAGTTTTGACTAATAGTTAGATTAAAAGTTTTGTGTAATAATGTAACGCTGATATAAGATACATTTCAGTGCGAAATGGGAAACACCTGGCAAATGCGGTCTCGTGTGAAAGTTCTCTTGCGGTGATAAGGTTTCTTTGATGCTGCGGTAGGGGCAATCAATCATCATTTTGAAAGAGGTTTGTGTTCAGAAGTTATGAATGTTTGAAACGCGTCGGAATGAGTTTCTTCATTGGACTTTCGTGATTCCCGATAAGAGGGACAGTGGTGGGCCATCGACAACAAACAATGTGGAATGTATGAATGGCCTGGGGAAGAAGACAAAGATGTCTTGTCGGAACTGTATGGTAACGCTACTCTGGGAGCAGTTTCACTGAAACACTCGTTCATCCTCCGTACAAGCAGATCTTGCACATAGATACCTCCACCTGTTCGGACCAATGAAAAAGCGCTTCAAAGGAAAATTTTGGCAATAAAAATGAAATTAGCCTATAAAAAGCAATGACTCAAAAACATTTAAGTCATTGCTTTTTATAGGCTGAATTCCAGAGAACACTATTTTTCTATGTAAAGAAAGCATCTGGCCGTCCAATTCTGAATTAACAATCATCTCTTTGAAAGAGAGAGAGAGAGAGAGAGAGAGAGAGAGAGAGAGAGAGAGAGAGAGAGAGAATTCAGATCGGGCCTGTTAAACATTCGATTTCAATTATAAGGATCGATATGGTGAATATTTCTGGGGCATATTGATTTTCCTTTGAAAACTGCTTAATAACGAATGGAACCTTGCCCTTTTATAAATGTTTATAATTTTATTTCTCTCATAAGTTTTGTATGAAATATGTCACTTGTTTAATTTAAATGATTACTTGGATTTTGCGTATATACTCTTTTGTACTTTCAGCCATATTTAAACCTTGTGATTATGAAATGAACTGATTTGCTTTTTTGTAGACGTTTAAATTTTTACTTCAAAAAATTTAAAGAAAATTTCAGAACCGAGTGATGATAAAAAAATATTTTTATTATAATTAATTTCCATAAGGTTACAAGACTAGGAGGTATATAATGTATTCCATCATTATGAGTGTTTCCATTGGTTATTATAAATGTTCTTAAATGTATGTTGATCCGTTTTCTATTTCGTTTATGGATTAAATGCCTAAAGTAATTTGAGAAAATCAAGTTGATAAATTCTTCCAGAAACTGTAAAATATGTGTTTATACTTAGATTATAAAATGTGTCAACAATTTTGAGGAGATATTTTATTCCAAAACATTATTCCAAATCAATTTTTCCTACATCCGTGGTACGTGAGGAGTGTAACTTTAATTTAAAAAAATGATTCCCACCTGATTCTGAAAATTTATTTTTCAGTGTATAATATAAAAGTTATTAATTTTTTTTTAAATATCATGTTTCATTTAAATTTTAAATAAAAGAAGACAACATTTTTTGCTTGCTTACCTCTTATACGCAGTTGCAACAAAAGAAAACTGCGATGCCCAGCACTTTTTCACAGCATCCATGATCTAAATGAAAACCGTGAAAACCTGTTTAAAGAAGTAGGTAATGGACAATGTACTGAATAATAATTAAGCATTTTTTTAACTATTTTTTACGATGATAGATATCGTCTAATGATGACTGCCCAATCGTAAATGTTCCATTATAAATAAATCAATTAAAAAGAGATATGTCAAAAAGCCGTAAAATAAAATAACATAAATATAAATAAGTGCTACGTCATATAAATAAGTGCTACGTCATATAAATACTGTTATTTCATCTTCGGTAATTCATACAAACAAACACAGGCGAATTTCGAAGCTCTAAGAACAGTCCTGCAATTCATGACCATGAATAAGTTATTTTATTTATAATGGAGCATGTCGTCACAGATATTCTTCAATGGAAGCCAGGATACAATCATTTGTATTATAAATAAATATTAACCGAAGCATCGCAATCCCAGTATCATTAGTAATATTAATATAATAGTTAATATAACGGTGTAGTGACATCATAGCAAAACAAGTTGTGAGCAGGACATAGTCAAAAGGAATATGGCAGAACCAACTTATTTTTTCTCTTGAACTTAAAGAGAAAATTACCGGTCCTTACTGTTCTTAGGTATAAAACTTAGCGCAGAATCTTATTTCAGAACACTCCAGTAAAGCTTAAAATATTATTAAGTTCCTTACATTATTTAATCCTTGAATTCCAAGGAATGTGTCCATTTGTCCAGCACATGACATCTCGGCGCTGTCTTCTCCTGGAAAGCAATAATTCTCCTCGGTAAAAAAAATAAAATAAAAAAATAAATGAAAACAAAAATGCAGTATACTCATTATGACAAATTTAATATAAAATAATGGGACAGTAGTTGTATTTTTATTGTAATTTCTATTCATTTGGAACATTCCACAGTCAAATTAAAAGTAAATAATGGGACCAGAAGGCCAGTTTTCTATTAACTTGATTTCTATTCATATTCAATTCCATTCTATATTCATATTCTATTCAAATTGTTATGCATATTCAATTCAGAATTTCAATATTTTTTCGTCGTGTTAAGAAAAGCATAGCATTATAAAATTAATATTAGTGCGCTATTCAATTAGATCGACATTGTCTCCAAACAGCGTTTACCTATAAAAGGTTCTTTAATTCAGTACTCACCAACAGCAGATGACCTAACAGCAAATTTCACAGTGGATAGCTTGTCCTTGTAGATACGTCCAAGTTCGTTTTCAATTGCAAGTCGCACATCATCTGGAAGTTGAGCTTGAGTAATATCTAACACGACTCTGTAAAAGAACTTCAGTTTTAAGACATTTGGATACCGGACATCATTAATGTAAATAAACTAAAAGAAATGTATCAAAAGTGACATTGATCGGAGAGTGGTAGTTGTTTGACGGTCATATTAATCATAAATACTGCATAAATTAATCATAAATATTAATCACAATAGTGATTTTATAGATGACAACCGGGGGAATGGGTGGTGCACTCATTCTTCCTCCCGGCTCAATCTTAAATTACTAATGTAGTTAAATTCTATTTTTAATTAGTTCTTATTCATGATTTCATCTTTCCAATGAACTTCAAAAGATAATATATGGATAATGAGGTGAATACTGATAAAATTAAGCTATCGCTTTATAATTCATTTCAGTAAATTCAGGCAGTACTTCTAAGTCTCACTATAATTTTTCATTGTCAGAAATACTACTTCTTCCCGTTAAGGGATCACTAAGAACTTTATAGTAATACAGCTATCCCTGTCGAAATTCAAGCGCAAAAAAAAAGTGAAAAGTGAGGTACACTCTTCAGTGTAAAATCTTCATTATACACGTCTTCATGGACATATCCAATTCTTTAATTAAATTAATTTTAATAAGAAGTATCAGATCCGTTATGGAGAAAACCCGAATAAAACTTTTCTTCTCTTCTTCTTTTCCCATTCAGCATGCTGCTTGTTGGGATTGGGATAGGTTATCTTTCCTTGGCTTTTCTCTACTTTGTTTTCTGGTTCGTCTCCAGTTCTTAGATATTTTTTTATTATTTTTTAAAGGACAGCAGAAACCGTACTTGAATAGAACAAAATAACGAAATGTAAGTTTTTCTTAATTTTAATGGTTACTTTTTCGATGCTTTAATAATATATACCGATGATAAAGTTGCATACCTTACTCCCACCGTCAGCAAACCCAAAGTCAATTACGTCTTCAATCACAGAGAACTTGATCGCTCTTTCAACTTACTTGCAGATTTTTTAGGATAAACCTTCAATAAATCTTCAATAATAATTTATTCACTCAAACAGCAACCAACAGTAATTCAACCATCAGTTTATGGCATTCTAATCCCCGTGGTTACCAACCATAAGGATCTCGGCGTCTATTTTGATCCCAGCTGAGATTTAATGACCACACAGAATACCTACGGAAGCGATTTATCACCTTCCACTGGAGAGCAAAACAACACTTACCTCATTCCAATGAGCCGCATCCACTACCAGATATTTATAAACCAACAAAGCACGCCTTGAATGCTCCAGGCAGGAACGACAACAGTTACAGGACAGAATCTTTATTGAAATGTATTGAACGGAATGTCTCACTAACTTTGGTTGTACTAAGCTGAGCTGCTGAATGTCCTTTCAAATGTATGAAGCCCTGAGACACCTTTGTAGTTCAATGGGCCAAGTTCCACCATCGATCTGGGTAGTTACAATCTCGCTGCAATGGCACGAACAGATCAATTGCTAATATAGCATCTTATGGTGACTCGATTGTTAATATAGCATCCTATGATCAGTACTGGAAGTTGTTAAACCAATTCTTCTCAAAGGTGTTCGTATTTCGTTAATTTTGATTCTACCTTAGATGCAATTTCTTTTGCACCTAATCCTAATACGTGTCTGGCAGGTATGGCTTATTTTTCAAAAATCCCAGGAACGTCCGTATACTTTTGGAAATGAATCCTAATGTTTCACTTATTAAGAAAGAATAATTGCAGCCGTTGGTACTGCATAATTAAATTGATTCATTTATATTGATTCCATTGACATTAATTCATAAATTAAGAAATTAAAACTTAACGACGGCATCCTTTGTTATATCATGATTTTGTATAATTAATACTGCAGATGACAATGGAATTCGAAATGAATTAGCCAATTAGTAATTTTAATGCCTCAAACAGGAAATTAAAAATATTCAAAATTTCAGCATGTTGCATTCACACACACACACACAGACGCGCATTATTTTATTATTATAAATTACGGATGAGCGATGAACCACTTACTTCTCGCATGTTTCCTTCAAATCTTCTTTTACTTTTCCCCTGTAAAAAGTCAGAGAACAAATGAAAGTTTCATGAAGTTTCAAGGCAGAAGCTTTTTCATGTGATCTTTAATGAAATGCAAATTTATTTTCTTAGGTTCTTAGCAAGAACAGAATTAAGACATGCGAATTAATTCGCATGTCTCTTTTATTTAATAGCTTCAAAACTGCTCACCATGCGACACCTTCCAAGTGTTGCAATATTTTCTGTAGTTTCTCTGCAAACCTTTCGTATGCAGCTGTAGTCACCACGATACCTTCAGGAACCCTAAACTGCAGGTTTAATAGATATCAATGTGGCTCTTACTCAACGGGTAATTTCATTATGTTAAACTAGCACAAAACTGGAGTAAAAATTAAGCAAGTAAACTACCAAAATCATCTCCAAAATACTATATTCCCTGAGCATTGCAAACAGATCTTTTTTACATTAAATCGATTATATTAAACGCGTTGTTTATGAAAAGTGAAATTTCATTTCTATTGTCCATAATCAAAGAATGCTTTGCTTCGATGATGAAGTGAAAATAGTGAATATATTTCTAAACTACAACAGAAAAGAATGAACGTTTGCTTTCCAACTAGAGCGCAATTTTTTTATACTTACAGAATTTTCTCTTTGACTAATTTCTCTGAGTTTGGCTAGGGATGCTCCTTTACCTCCACTTATTTTAACCAGTTGACACTGGGGATTGGAAAGGGACATAACGAGGGGTGGTGGATACTCTAAAAATGAATAAAACGTAGTAGTTGATAAAAGACAATCTTCCTTATTGGATTTTCAAATATGTACAGCCGTTGCCATAAACTTGATCTAACAAAAATAAATAATAAATAAATAAACATATTTTCAAACTAAGTAGAGAGCAACACAAGACAGATTACCATTTTAATATCGGGAATCACTTACCTTCCTGTATGACGCTAGGCAATTTTGAACTCCAGGTAAGCCGAGACTTCCTTAAAGAACTAAAAGAAAGAGAAAAAAAAAACAGAAGGTTTATGTTGAATATTAAAATCGCATAAGAATAACATTGACAATTTATCAGCGGTCAAGTCAAACTGTTATGTTCCTCATGTAGTCAGCGCGGAAGCAGGTAAAAGCAGTTTAACAATGAGGATTAAAGGCCCTCTAGGTGGACCACTGATCGTCATTGATCCATGTAGTTCTCCTGACAAGTGCCTCAGCATTTCTACTTCTTTCTGAAAATCAGGATGACAGTCTTGCACACGATATTTGACATTGAGTAGCGGGAGCTGATTAATGACTGTTCCTCATAATTCGTTCTTGCAAGTGGCTGCTCTGTTGAGGTAATCAAGGATAGTATTCGCTTATATTGTATTCGCATATCAGTGACTTCCTCGTGGGTGAAGAAATTAAGAGAAAAATCGACAGAACTGAATATGATGGATCTCAAATGGCATTCATTGTTTGCTTTTATTATTGGACCTCAAATATATAAAACGCCATTTATAATTGAGTCAGAGTTTTCTTTTTAACACGCAGTTTAACTCAAAAGTATAGCTCTAAAAATACTTGTGAAATTTTAAAATAATTTTATTTGAATGTATTCAATACGCTTTTTTGAAGTTCTGAAAATAAAATTTTCTTTAATAAGTTTCAGAACAGATTGTGCACATGTACCATTTCTTAATGTACAGTGAGTTGAATTCCAAGACGTTTCTGGAGAACGATTTTGAGATTTTGGAAATGTTGTTTTGAAAAATGCTCTCACCAACTACATTGCAAATTTAATTTTAATATCATCTGTAGAAATGAGTGGTTTTTATCTGGTGTTTTCTATGATGCTATTTTTAAAAGAGGTTACTGAAAGATTTCTCCTCCACCCAATCCAACACAGTGCTTTATTGGATTTCACTGGATGTTAAATCCACTCAGAGAGGAGATTGCGGATTCTAACAAATTATTTTCTCTCCACAAAAGGTATAAACACATATTTTCACGTTTCGAGTAGGTTATGGAGTGGTGTATTATTTTTGGTGCCGAAAAAAGAGCTTAAGGTGACTTTTCAACATAAAGTATGCTTATCATTCATTTCAGGCTTCTCTTCGCATTAAAGCAGGTTTTTCTTAGCAGGTGAAGCTATTGTGTGTTGAACTGAATAAAACAAAACCATTATTAAATGAGTTGTAACGACATTTATTTGACCTTTCGGGATACAAATCAGAAGTACCCTGTCTATGTTGTAATTTACCAATTAACGTTTTCTTCACCCACTTTAAATCAAAATCAAGATTAATTATGCAATATATAGCTTTATTTGCATATGTGCATAATTAATAATGCATATATATAACTTCATAAAAATATACATGTTACAAATGCTTCAATTACTTCTTTAATAAACCAAAATGAATACTAAAATCCCGTTTAAATCATATACAATTGTTAACATACCTTCTAAAAATAATACCTTGTCCGCTTTTATCATTTAAGGTAAAAGTCACGTGATTAATCTCTAACTGGCAGATCCAGCTCAGTTCAGTTTCCAATTCAGAAGATGGACTGCACGCGTTAAAAGCAAGCTCGTAGCTCAAATCACCTGGAGGGAAAGAAAGAACGCGAAACACATAACCAGTTTACATGAATAGTAATAAGTCACGATTTGATATACAGAGAGATGTACAGAAAGACTAAGCGATTGAGGGAGAAAAAAATCAGGAAATCTTTAAGAACGATCTAAAATTTTTCTAAGAATCAGACCATTCACATAATTCAGAGTTGTACTATTAACAACTGGAATGAATTGCTCATCACACAGAACTAATTATATTAAGAGTAAGCTCACAGTATCACAGCTTAACCTAAGGCAATTCACTACTTCTGGAATCATGTGCGTACCTGCAATGAAGTTCACGTGCCTTTTCTCCACTTCCATGCGGGGTATTTCATCGGAATATCGAATAGTATCCATATAACTGTCGGGTTTCACCAAGAATCCAAACCTTAAGCTGAAAAAAATACAAAAACATGTCGGTTATAAATTTACTTGCTTCAGCTGTAACTGTTTCTTCTAGATACGTTATTGATTGAATTATTACAACTAGTTTATGACATTACCCCGACTTTAGTTTTGGTGGAAGGTTCAAGCCTTCAGATCTAAATTTAGCATTATTTTTATGACAAAAACTGTCCTAATTCAGATATTGTGATAATTTGAACGTATAAATGACAAATAATATATTTTTTTTGTGTTGCGAGAGAGGATTTTCAAATTCCATTCAATTCTTAAACTTGTGAGCAGAGATCAAAAATCGGCCGTGGTCTTAAAAGCACAAAACTTGTGGAAAATTAAATAGCTTTTGGTTTCTTAAAACAACAAAACTCTGTAAAATATTAAAATTTCATCAAATAACAAGGATGAAAAACCAAGAAACATTTTCTTTTCTTCTCTCTTTCAAGCCTAGGCAACGACCTCCAAGGTGAGGTTAAAAACAACCTTAAAAACAAAATGCCTTTATCTGCTTACATTGGAATCTTTTACGGAATGTACCTGTTTTAAGAAACCAATGATTTTTTTGATTCTGTTATGAGACATGTAATTCCTGTGACTATTGTATTAGGACTTTAAAAGTTAGAGGGCTAATACTGCCTCTGTTATTCATTTCATACTGTAAAGTCCCGACACTGACAAATGTAAAGTACTACATATGGGAAGTAGTAATCCCAGAGTAATGTATCAACTGTGTAATAGTACTACACTGACAGTAATGAATCCAGAGCGCGTAGGCCTGTTTCGTTAAAGTCCCTCTTTGTAAAACACTTCAGTAATTTAACTCATATAGACCGCTTTTGTTTTACACCAACAGACTGAAGAATATGGTGCAAACTGCAATATTTATTGAATAAATAAGCACGCAATTTCGCTCCAATATCTAAATAAATACGAAACTATACTTACTCTTTTACTAGTCCAGCAAGTGTTAATTCACAGATATGAACGACTGAGCCATTCTGTAAAGAATATAATATGTGTATTTTGTAAAGTATGTATATTTGTATCATTTAAATTTGAATCCAAGTAATACACACAATGCTTTACATTTAAATATAATTACTAAGAGAATAAATGAATCCCGAATGCTCACCTTAACAGTTCCATGAATAATGTTGAAGCTGCCACCGTTCAGATGTTTCACTTGCCCTGCAAATGGAAAATATAAACATGCTGCATTAGAAGCGCAAAATATTGGTAGAATTGAATCATACGATTTAAAATATTTCTTTCCAACGTGTATATTCATGGCGATAACTTTTGTAGTTAAGTATAAAATAAAGAGTTCTTAATCTAGTATTGACGTATTTGAAGCAATGATGTCAAAATTGGAACTGCAAACAGAAAACACTCTCTTAATTGAGAAATGAATAATCAAAATCCTGAAGTCAAATAAAAAAATTAAGAAATCATGGTTATGGGTATGCAGCAGTTTCCGTATGGTTTGGCGCATGCTTACGAAGCAAGGCAGCTCCCCTCGATAAAAATTGAAGTCACATAGGACGAATGGAATGTTCGCGTACTGCAATTGGTTCCTGGAAAGCTAACATTTTCTAACATGCTCAGACAACTTTAATGTACCGTAAACCAGGACAACTTTGTGACACTTTTTGCTGTTTTCTAAAAATAAATACATGTAAGTATAAACGCAATGATATTCCGATTATGATTATGGGTATAATTACCTCTCATTTTCTGAATACCATTACGTTTATTTACAAATTTGCATTAGAACAATTAGAATTTTTTTAGAACAAATAAACGGAAGCAAATCATTCAGTATTTTCGATGGAACAATGTCATGAAAGCATTTTATTGATATGTTAGCTTACAGTACTTCAGTACAAACATTTTTTTTATAGAACATAGGGTAGAAACTTTACTAAAAACAACAAAAAGAAATCCTTCAAAGCAGTTGGTACACATTTCATTACTCATTACGTTGAAAACAACTGGGTTATTTCTGGAACATGAAAAATTGCTCGCTGCCCCCTCTGCTTAGGAGCATTTATTTTACATATAATCTCCTTGTCTTCGTACCAAATTTCGTCTTTTTCAGCCAGCCATCTCCAATGTTTACCTGCTAGTTCCATTGCATTGATTAGTGTCCCTTGGTGAAGAAGTCCTCAAACATATTGTAGTCAAACCATCCAGAAGGAGTGCAGTTATATCTTGCATCTGCAGGACCAGCTTCACTCCATGTATTCCACAAATGTTTGGATTTGTAGTTCACATAAAGGGGAGATTCAACAGCTTCCTGAAAATGATATTCACAAGCGACACACACACAATGGCTGCACTAGGCCGCTTGAAGGTTGTGCTAGTAGTTTTAACAGTTCCAACAGATGAAACAATAACTGTAAAAATGCTGGGGGGTGATTTTGCCCTCTGACGGATTGCAGAATGCCCGGTAAAATCAAAAATAAGTCATGCGGCGGAGGTGTCACAAATTTGTCCTGGTTTACGATATGTGTTAGCAGAATATTAAAAATACAAAAATATTGAAAAATAGAATCTGAACTATGTCTATTGTGTTGTGCCCTTTGTTCCTCCGGCTAATAGACCGGAGGAACAAAGGGAACAACACAATATACAGCACATGACCCCCACATACACTTCAAATCTCTGGCCGCGATACAATGTACACCCGCGGAGATGGGAGAAATCACAGGAGCAGTTAGACACTAACATACCTTATACCTTATACCTTATGTCTACAGTTAATGCCAGGAGCGTTGTCAATAAAGCGAGTTTGAACTCCTGGTTAGAACAACTAACGCTACACAACAGGACTAAAAGAAGCTTGGCTTCATCCAGAAATAGGAGACGTGAGTTTCATTATGATATATAAATTACATGTATTTACAAAAGGCAGGCAAAATATGAATGGTGGATCATGCTTCTTATAAAAACCAGCCTAAGCTCGAAAAAACCATTCCAAGATTTTGAACATAGCGTGCCAGTACAGCATCTGTTTAGTGTGAGATACCTGGAAGCAAAGAGAAAATGACAGTGGGGATATGGTATGGACCAGACGATTGTGAAGGGTACAAAAGTACACGTGCTTGGGTGACCGTGGTTCAAGCCCGCATGATTACTAAATACGGTGATGACCTTGTATCTCTCTCTCTATCTCTGCCTCTACATTGTTAACTTCTCTGACCTTATGTACACGTCCCACAGAATAAATAGGAAATTTATGTTTATTTAAATAGCGCAGCTGATTGCGCTGATGACTTGAACAGGTACTGCCATCGATCTTTACAGACGAAAACCCTTCACGGCCAGGGGAAACTGTAAGTGAAACTGAGAAGTACAATATTAGTGACAATGAAATTACAGAAGACTGTTTATTAAAAAACTTTTGATCCCAAATTCAAGTAAAACACATCTGGGGTGATGGCATATATGCAATAATTTTGAAGTACTCGGCTAGAGAGTACATTGAACCATTAACGATTTACTTATAAGACATTGTTAGAGTCGGGAAAGATTGTTTGGTGATAAATGACACTGACTGAGCGCCATAAATTGAAATTACAGAGGAAAAGTTACAGCTGCATTTTAAGAAGCTTCTTTCAGTCAGTAGTTATTAAATCCTGAAAAACGTTATTTAATGTTGAAGCTGACAGCTTAAATAAATTCCGATGTCAGAAATTCAGCTGGTACTTGAGCATTGAAACACACCGTGCTTTTTGATTCTTCTTTCTGGTGCATCAAAAGAGTTCCTTGCGCTATATATCTAACAGCAATTTTAGTATTAATGTTGCCCGAGACCAATTATCATTTGTATTACAAATAGATTTTTAGTCAAAAGTTCTTCTTTCCCAACATGAAATTCCGGTCTGTTTCTTACAGCAACATGCAAACATACTACAGAATAAACACAGCATACACACAATTGACCCTTCGAGGTTTTCACAATGGGTCCAGTTGTGCTCGGAATTTATAGATTCCTTTCATTTCCAGATATCCATCTATCCTACTGACTGGTTGTCATTTGTATTTGTTATTGTCAAATTCAATCTGCGCTTCTGTTCTCGTAATACTTTTGGATTTTAAACAACTTGAACTCCTCTTATCTTAAAGGGGGCTCTAAGAGCGAAGGTTGTACTTCTTCAGGGTTGTACTTCTTAAAAAAAACTCACCTAAGAAACGTGACCTAATTCCCCACAGGTATATTTCTTGCTCTTCTCCACCGTCCACGCTCAGTGTCCCAGAATACATCCCGGTTTGCAGGTATCCGTTCATTACTTCATAGAATCTGAAAAGAAATCAGCATGGTGTATCACTGCAGAAAGTGTAAACGTTATTTAAATACCTAGAAAATAAACTGACTGAGAAACCAATAAAGGAATCGCAAATATAGGATACTTTCATTCGCAACAGCCTCAAAGAGTCGCGTACTTCTTTTGGAAGAACGCGCTGCTGACGCATATCTTTGTGTTTGTGCACGCAGGAACATATATGGATATACAAGGATGGAAAAAATAATGGAAACATCTAATACGAAAGTAGTAGTTTTTGTAATGGCAGTATAACTTATTTTATGAATATGTCGTTGCTCTGGATACTGTCAAGGAGGATCATCAATGGTTTGGGCAGGTACATATCTTGGTACTCTTTAGGTCCTATCACTACCCAGAACGGGCGAATTACTTCCACTGATTACTTTAACATTCCCAGTGACCAGGTTCAGCCTATAATATCATTTTTTCCTACAAACGATGCCATGTTTCAAGTTGATAATTCACCGATACACACAGCTAAGTGTATCCAGCCTTGGTTTGAAGAGTATAAAACTGGAGCTATATTTCCCATGGTCTGTGCAATTACCAGACTTAAACGCTATTGAGCCATTGTAGGCATATTTCGAGAGGAGTGTGAGATGCAGATTTCCTCCACCTTCATCACTCAGGGAACTTGAAACGTTCCTCCATGAAGAATGGTCTAACGTTCTTCTTAAGTTAGTTCAAAATTTATTTGCATCTATTCCACGTAGAAGCTGTTTTAAAAGCCAAAAGGCAGGGGTCAATACCATATTAGTGCATACCTGTAACTTTTGCACAGGTGTTTCCATTATTTTTTCCATCACTTGTATGCGACCAAAAAATAAGAGATTCGGACAGGAGCAATCTATTCGTTTTCAGACGTATGGGGGGAGGGGGGTAGATGTGTGCTCTTATGTGTGCACGCTCTTCATCAGGGTTGTCTATCCATCGCAGTTGCCAAGATGTCCGTTTAAACAACGATGTAACATCAAGTAAATAAGCTTTTCCCAGACGAACTCAAAATTTGTTTGCTCGTAGTTTAAAGTGCAGAATAGGGTACGCAAACGTTCTTTACCTTTCCTTGCTTCCACAAACGGGATGACTGGTATTCCTGAATCCCCTGTACTCTATTCTATACGTGTTCAGACATAAAGCTGCACACAAGCCCTGAAGTTTTATCGGCTCTTTCGGAAGGTCTGATGAACAATTTATGTCATGTGTTTAGGCTAGTATTCGAAGTCTGAGTATATACATTTCTTTTCGTAAAACGGTATAACTAAAGTTATAAGAATTTATAGCAATTGATAGGGTTATCTCAAGCGCGAAAATTACAACCCTAAGATTAGCTGTGTAGCATCACGTTATTTGGCATTCACTTCAAATTAATCTTCTCTCATTTTTATAGCTCTTCTACTTGTCCGGTAATTTTCGAAACAATTCCTTAAGCCATTTTTAATTTTCTGATCATTTTCACTCTTCTTTTCAATGGGATTATGGTGTTTAAATCTGCACAAATTAATAATTACTTTCAACGTACAGTTATTAAAATGGTCCAAGACTTAAATACTATGATGTGATCACAAAGGAACTGGATGCAAAAAATTATTTTGATATCATATACTTGGATTCCATGAAAGCTTTTGATACTGTTGCACATGGAAGACTACTGTATAAATTGGAGCAGTATGGCTTAAAGGGCAGGTTACTACAACTGATAAAGGGATAATTGAGTTGGAGAAGACAGAGAGTGGTAATCAATGTACACTGCGCTTCGTGGACTAATGTTATTAGCGAAGTCCCCCAGGGTTCGATGTTGGGCCCATTGTTGTTTTGTGTATTCATCAATGACATTGAGGAAGGTATATCAGGGTTAATGTCCAAGTTTGAAGACGATACGAAGATTGACAGGTTTGTTAATGACAGTAATGACAGTACACTATTTCATCAGGATCTGGAAACGTTGAGCAGATGGGCTGAGAGGTGGCAATTGAAGTTTAACATTGACAAATGTAAAGTACTGCATATAGGTAGCAGTAACCCCAGAGTAACATATCAATCGTGTCGTACTTAACTCAGGGTAGTGGAGAATGAAAAAAACCTCAGGTAATTGTGCAGTCAGATATGAAGTTTTCTGAGCAGTGCAAACAGACTGCAAGAGTAGCTCATGGATTTTTGTCAATGATATACAAGAATTTTGCGAGCAGGGATATGGAGGTGATTATCCTCTTGTATAAGGCAATGGTCAGGCCACACCTTGAGTACTGTATACAGGTCTGGAGGCCTCATTTTAAGAAGGATGTAGATGTGCTGGAACGAGTACAGAGAAGGCTAACGAGATTGGTGAATGGAACAAAGGGTTGGTTGCTCTTACCAAGAAAGGCTTAAGTTCTGCAAATAGTGCCTGGATACTAAGCACCTAGTGATCTGATTGAGGTGTATAGGGCCTTGAATGATTTTAACAAGCTCACTGCTGATGGGATTCTTCCTCTTGCTCAAAGTACATTACCTGAGGGGACATAAATTCAAATTGGGGAAAGACAGCCGTGGAACAGATGTGCGGAAACTTGCCTTTAGCAAGCCTATGGTTGATAGTTGGAACAAACTTCCATCTCTCATAGTGGAGGTCGACAACTTAAGTTCAAGGCAGAAATAGACAAACATTTGGCTGATGCTATATAAGCTTGGTTTATTGAATCATATGCCTCTACTAATGCTAATACTAAAAGACAATTCAGTGCATGACAAATCGTTATATGCGACATTTCGGTCCATGACAGTTCAGAGTAATTGACAATTTGGTGAAAGGCAAATAGCCTTTCACCAAATTGCCTTTCACTCAATTATTATAAACGATTCACTTCGATCCTTCTCATAGGCAAATTGGAAAGTGAACAAATGCCTATTTCAGCATGAACTCTGTCCATATTGTAGCACTTTAATTGAACGTTACATTCGATTTCTTGTGTGAGTGAGTAGTACTTTTACAAGGTATGTGAGGCTGATGGTATCGTAAGGGCAGCATTGCAGGAGTTCAATGAAGAAGTGGTGCAGGAAGTACCAAGAAATGTCTGAGAATAACCTGTAATTCTTTAAGAAATTAAAGGCAGATAGCACTCCGTGCAGGTTTACCTGCTCATTATTCCACCAATTTCCAATGTAATATTGTCAATTTTTACTTATTTATACAAATGTTTTCAACGAAAAACGACTATACGAAAGACCTACCTGAGAACTTGTAACTTTACTGCAACGAATATCACCCACGTGACTTTCAAGTTCTAAAACCTGGAGCTAAGATGTCGTGTCTCATACAACTCTTTTACAATGATGGCAAAAAACTTTTACAAATGAAGAAACATGAAAGTTAAGGCTGTTCATTTTGCATTATTTACCTGCTAACTGGAGGTGAGAATCCTTTCCATTTTTGTCTTGCCATGGCTGAAGCCAGAAGGCAAGGAGGGATGTGGTTGACATAGTCGAACATCGTGGAAGATGTGGTCCAGCTATGGTACAAAAAGAAATGGAAACTAGATGTTTAACCGGTTGATCCTACTAAATTTCAATGTAAAAGTTTCCAAGAATATAATGCAATACTCACATCATTGCTAACTTCACATGCACATAGTTTTCCTGGGCAGAACCTACTCCTTCTTCTGCTTTCTCTCTACGCCAAAAGAAATTTTACAGTTAATAAGCCACAGTTCATAAAAAAATTGATTTTAATCATGTTTTAGGATTTCTCTTTAGTGTTTTTTAAGTATTTTCTGGACTCTCTGTAATAAGGAATATCTAAAGATTTCTGCCCGGATAGGTTAAATGACTATAGGTTAAATCTAATACAAGTATTGGATTCAATACCTGGACTTTTTTTCGCTAGATGTAGAAGTTCGTTCTATAAAATTGTCCTGGTGTAGGATAAATCTGTCATCTGCAGGATT
The DNA here is from genome assembly GCF_048544385.1 of Mastigoproctus giganteus. NCBI lineage: Eukaryota > Metazoa > Arthropoda > Arachnida > Uropygi > Thelyphonidae > Mastigoproctus > Mastigoproctus giganteus. The sequence continues at coordinate 95,216,734 of NC_143583.1, read as the reverse complement.
CAAAACATTACGCATTACGTTGAGACTTGTCATTCATACAGGTGGTTCCAATGAACCAATCATTTGGACCAATGAACGAAGATCAAACCATAACAAGTTTCCTGCCACCAGGAAACTTCACAGCTGGGACAACACATCTGGTCGGATGAGTCTCCGGGAACTGTTATTTATTACTTTCCACTGATCCTCAGGCCGTGCGGGTACACAGTGGTTATAATCACCGTCCTCCCCACACCGGATGGAAAGGCCCGGGGTAAAATCTCGTCGACATAAATTTTTTGAGCTTTTTTCACTCCGTGACTGAGTTAGTCGGTCTTGGGCATGGATTACAAGGTCCCCCTTGGAAACTCGGGATTATCGTCCAGCAAAACAAGCAAACCGACCAAAGTACGCATGCAGTTTGAAGACATATTACATATGGGCAGAAGAGTTTGTTCTTGGGTAGCCCTAACGTGGAATTTTTTTTTTTTTTTTACCCACTGATCCACAGTCCAGTTTTGGTGCTTCTTGTGCCATGTCAATCAGCTCTATGCAGTACTTCATGAAGAGCTTATGCGCTAGAACTGTACTGTACAAATTTATCATATGTAGCTCTCTAGGAGTTGTGGAAACGAATACAAAATTATCTTTTCCGTAAATTTAAAGAAAGACTGGACAAATTATTTGAACTACTGAACATTATCCCAAATGTCCAGTAATTATCCTGTAAATTTTCCAAAATTTCCCGTCTGATGCATTTTTCTCCATTCACAGAGGTGTACCATTACTTTCTGTAAGCTAGTATTTCTCAGATTTTGCTTCGAAATAGTGTATAATCGAAGAGAAACGTGTTAGCCATGCTCCCGTATCAAATCATTCAACTTGTTCTACAGCATCGGTGAACAAAAGGTGAATTTCGGTAACAAGAAGACCAATCCTCTAACGGATTAGCACAAGCCTGATTTTATGATCAGAGCACTATCGGGCTTCAACTCAGGACGCATTACCATACAACTCATATCAAGATTTTGCAGTCAGGTTTATAAGCACACAAGCATTTCAAGCAATAAGAAGCTCCACACCATGGCAGCACCCTCTCCGAGATTCATTGTTGGGCGACTCCTTTGCGTAATTCGCGTTTCTCCAAGCATTTTCCAAACTCACATTTGTTGTCTGATCTTAGCAATTTTTGATGCATGATTCGTCCTCCCATAGTTCCTCTTATTTCTGTGGTTCCAAGGGAGAGAGGACAACGCACCATGCATCACTGGCTTTCGTTGGTTCTATGTCTGTAACTGCAGCCCTGGAATGGAAGCCATGACTGTGAGACCCACTTAGGCCTTAGTTGACATCCGTTCTTCAAATAGTCACCACAGTTTGCTTATCGTGTGAATTAAACATACAAGTACCTTTTTGTGGTCTATAAATAAGGTTAGTCACATGAAATAAATAAATATGGTAAATTCAAACCAAATGTTTATTTTTTATTCTGGCTAATTGTTGTTAAAAGTGGAAGCCTCTTTCATGTGTTATGGAAGTGGCAAATTTGTGATACTATTATAAGCCACTGATAGAAGAGCAACAAAGATCTCGACTCAGATTCGTAAAAAAATCATATATACACTGCTCGACAAAATTAACAGAAAATAATGTTTTCATGAATAATTTATTGTGAACAGTGTCGCCAAAAGCAAAATTTGATATAATAGGCATCCTGGCATGCAAATTCCGGCTATCAAATAGCAATCGATCTACCACCCTACAGCGCCGCACCTTATGCCTACAAAAACGCGGGTTGCAACGTTTCACCACCACTTCATTCCCATTTATTGGTTTACTCAGTGGGATAGCCACATCTCCAGTAATAAAAATGGAACGTCACCGTCGTTTAGATGATTCTTTGAGATGGCAAGCCGATGGACGACTTGAAGCCAGACAGTCGCAGGCCACACACAGGGTGAAAAAAACCTCAGTTCTTATCCTGCTGATGACCGGAGGAATTTTTATGGGTCTTTTTCACAACGTGGCTGAGTTAGTCAGTCTCAGGTGAGGGTTGTGTGGTTTTTTCTCCCTGAAACGCGGATTTTTCTTCCAGCAAAACAGAAAATCGACCTCAGAACACACGAAATTTACAGACACACTGAGCAATATGGCCTTAGTCGCCAATGCTCCTAAAACCTAATAACAACAGCAGGCGGAGGCGGCACGTTCCCGTAATCTGTCATGCACTGTCGTCTCGGCACTATGGAAGCAGTTTCAGGAGATAGGAACCATTACAACAAGAGCTGGCCAAAGAAGTCCGAGGACTACGCCAACCAGAACAGACCACTATCTGGCTGTACCAGTATGAATGAACCCTACGATGTCCTGTCATCAACTTTCTCTTGAGGTTGCTGCGAACACAGGTAGTAGTAGTAGTAGTAGTAGTAGTAGTAGTAGCAGTGGCACGTGATGCAAGCAAGTGTAGGAGCTTATGCAGCATCAGCCAAAAAAAAAAAAAAAATCACACCATTCCCTCCAAATGGCTGTCCAGTTCCTCCTTAAATTTATTTAACCTATCAACTTCCACAACGACAGATGGAAGTTTGTTCCAGCAATTAACCACCCGCTGGCTAAAGGCAAATTTCCGCACATCTATTCTACATCTGTCCTTTCTTAATTTGAACTTATGTCCCCGTAGGTTCGTAATTTGAATAAGTGGAAGGATCCCATCAGAATTCAGCGTGCTCAACCCATTCAAGGCCTTATACGCCTCAATCAGATCACCGCGCAGGTGCCTAGTCTCCAGCCACTGCAATTTGCAGGACTTAAGCCTCTCTTGGTAAGAGGATCTCTTCATTCCCCTCACCAATCTTGTTGCTCTTCTCTGTACACGCTCAAGTAAATCTACATCCTTCCTAAAATGAGGCCTCCAGACCTGTACGCAGTACTCAAGGCGTAGCCTGACCATTGCCTTATACAGAGGGACAATCACCTCCTTTTCCCTGCTAGCAAAATTCCTATATATCATTGACAAAACTCCATGACCTGCCCTGCAGCCTGTCTGCATTGCTCAGAAAACTTCATATCTGACTGCACAATTACTCCAGGTCTTTTTCATTTTCTACCACCTTAAGTGTAGTACCACATAGTTGGTACGTTTCTCTGGGGTTACTTCTACCCATATGCAGTACTTTTCATTTGTCAAGGTCAAACTTCAGTTGCCACTTCTTAGCCCATCTGCCCAAATTATCTAGATCCTGTTGCAGTAGCACACTGCCATGACTGTCATTAACAACCCTGCCAACCTTTGTATCATCTGCAAACTTCGACATTAAGCCTGATATACCTTCATCAATATCATTGATAAATATACAAAACAATAGTGGACCCAACACCGAACCCTGTGGGACTCCACTAATAACATTAGTCCACGAAGAGCAGCACCCATTGATTACCACCATCTGTCTTCTCCCACTTAACCATCCTTTTATCCATTGTAGCAACTTACCCTTAATACCATTCTGCTCCAATTTGTACAATAGTCTTCCATGCGCAAAAGTGTCAAAAGCTTTCCTGAAATCCAAATATATGAAATCAAAATTATTTTTTGCATCCAGTTCCTTTGTGACCACATCATAATAACCAATCAAATTTGTCAGACAAGTCTTTCCCTTAACAAACCCATGCTGTGTCTGAATTATTGCTGCAGTCATGTCTAGATGATTCTGCAATGCATCTTTAACCAGCGACTCCATTATTTTACCCGGAATAGAAGTTAAACTAACTGGTCTGTAATTACTCGTGTCACCCTTCGATCCCCCTTTGTGAATTGGGGATACATTTGCACATCTCCAGTCAGTGGGAACCTCCCCTGAGTCCAAGGATGCTTTCATAATTACGGCTAAGGGTTTGCTTACTTACTTTGTCGCTTCATTTAATATAACTGGATAGATCCAAACCCCAGGTGCCTTTCTTATGTTTAACCTGAACAATTTCTCCTCCACTTTGTTTTCAGTTATTACAAACTCAATAAGCACCCTGTTACAGTTTGATAAACTGTAACAGGGATACATTTGCACATCTGCAGTCTGTGGGGACGTCCCCTGAGCTCAAGGATGCTCTCATAATTATGGCTAAGGGTTTGCTTAGTTCCTTTCCCGCCTCCTTTAATATAACTGGATAGATCCCATCCACCCGAGGTGCCTTTCTTATGTTTAACTTCAACAATTTCTCCTCCATTTTTCTCTCAGTTATTACAAAATCATTAAGCACACTGCTACAATTTGATAACTTTCTGCTATTTTCAAACCTTAATAACTCCTCATGTGTGAATGTACATGCAAAATACTCATTCGCTTTGTTTGCTATCTGAGCAGGATCATCAACAGTCGAACCATCGATGTAAAGTGGACCAATCAGATTCATCCCCTTCCTTTTAGAGTTTATATAAGTAAAGAAATCCTTTCTGTTTTTCTTAGCATCTTTTGCCAAAGATTTCTCGTAATCCGCCTTCGCCTGCCTAACCTCCTTTGTGACCTGATTACAAACTAGCTTATATCTGCCATGGGCTTCTGTGTCGCTTGATAATTTATATGCATCCCATGCATTTTTCTTCTCTGTCACGAGTCTCATTAGTTCATTTGATAACCATTTAGGACTAAACCTTGAACAACATTTCTTAATAGGTATGAAGCTTTTAGTAGCGTCCACCATTAATTCCTTGAATGCTTCCCACTTAGAATTTACTGTTGGTAACATCGTCAGTTGATCCCACTGTACTGAATTTAAAAACTGTCTGAGACCACTGTACTTGCCTTTACGGAAGCAAAAACCCTTTCCTTTACCCCTGATGGTAGTTACCTCTTTGAGTAAATCCCACATCAGTACACTGCGATCACTGCCACCTAGTGGTTCCTTTGATCTGATAACCAGATCAAGAGTGTTACTTTCTCTGGTTGCCTCTCGAACATGCTGCTGCAGAAAACAATCATCCAATAAATCCACAAAAGTCTGACTAGTGTGTGAGTGCCCAACCCACAAGTTCCAGTCAATATCTGGGAAGTTAAAATCCCCCATTATAAGACATTCTGATTTACTGGCCCACTCTATTTCTCTGTACAATTGTTCATTGTACTCATTCAAGTCATTAGGCCTATAACACACTCCTACTCTTATTTTTGCTTTCGCATTGCTTATCTCACACCAAACTGACTCAAAGTGCACTGTTCAGGTGAAACGTTTCCAACCGGACGGAGTTAAGAAGGCTCAATTCAAGTAGATTCTACGCAAGGAAGCCAGTAATTTGTATCCTATTAACCCTCCACTCCATGGCTGAATTAGTCGGTCTCAGGCGTAGATAGTAAGGTTTTGGTTTTCTTCCCCAGAAATTGTGGTTTTTTTCGTCCAGCAAAACAGGCTAATCGATCAGAGAACACACTCAATTTACAAACATAATGTATAAACTGGTATAAATAAGAAATTACGGGTGGCCCTAATATAATAATTTGAATCCCATTAACCCTTATCGGCGTTTAGGGGAAACCCTGGAGGTTGCAACAAAGTATAAAAAAAATATATACATATATATATATAAAATATTAAAATATTAAGGATAATAGAAAATTATTATTAGAAAAAGTGAGTCAATCCAATAATAATACCATCAGGGACCTAAGAAAACAAAAAAAAAAAAAAAAAACGCAAAAAAAAAAAAAAAAAAATTATCGCCTTTTACCGACAATCTAGATGACTTCAACTGGGGCCAACCACCGAGACTGAGGGCAAAAAACGATAAGAGGTTCTCTGTTTCTGTGATGATTAATATATGCTAAGTAATTTAAATCTAAACCAAATATAAACCAGTATAGCCCAAATATAAATCGAATGTAAATAAAAAGTTAAGAAATTTTAGAATTATTAGAATCGAATGTAAGAAATATAAGTAAAATATAAATGTAAGCATATATTAATCATCGTTGACCCGACAGAGAACGTAATTTAATGATTAAAATAAGATTAAATATAATACATACCACATATTCACCGTATCTAGGACATAATTGATTTGAAATTATTGTTTTTATAAAACTTTTGATTTAAATTTAGTAGTATAACATTATTTTGTGATTTGTTGATTAATTTGGTGTATTTATTCTTTACTCGGCCTTGTAAAAGTATCGGTAAGGGTTTCCACGTGTTCGTAACTACCGTTAGTAATTTTCCCGCCATTGTGATACCGTACTAGATATACCGTACTAGATAGCGTTAGTTGAACTTCGTTAGCAGTTAAATTGTACGTTTAAATAAATACATATAACGACTTAGATTACAAACGTAGTATAATTAATAACATAATTAATTAATAAATTAATAGAATCATGACTCAGACAAGAGCAGCAAAGCAAAAGGCTCAAGCTAATGGAAGTGCTGTGGCTCAGAGCAGAACTGAGGGGGGCAGTTGTCCTCTGACTCACAGCCTTATAAAATGCACTGTTTGCTTGATGTTTGCAGAGCAATCGGGTACGAGACATGATACTGCCAAGGGGGATGTCTTTGTGTGTGCGCGATGCAAGGAGTGTATCGATATCAGGCAACAACTCGGCGTTCTTATGGGCCTATATGAGAGCTTGAAGGACAGGGTGGATGCCCTCGAAGAAACTAAATTGAGGGGCCCATCAAGCTCTCAGCTGCCCACATCAACGCCAGAGCTTGCACTTGGGCATCGCGTGACACAGAGACAACCCCCAAGGCAGAATGCGCTGGTCCCGAAGGAACTAGTAGTTGTTGGTGACTCTATTGTCAGGGAAACGGGGAACATGCTTTGTAAAAAAGATAGGTGGAACAGGACCAGGGTATGTCTGCCAGGGGCAAAGGTTGATGACGTTGTAGAGCGAATATCATCTTTTAAGGGCACAAAAGGTGATATAGTTGTACACGTTGGCACTAATAATATTAAGAGTAGGAGACCGGCAGAATTACTTAACAAGTACAGGTCACTGTTGAACAAAAGCCGAGAATTAGGGTTGAATTTGAAAGTGTCTGCAATTCTGCCCAGACACGATAGGAGGGAGTATATGATGAGAGCCTTGTCGATCAATTCGGCCCTGGAAAGATTGTGCAAGGCTCAAGGGGTAGAATTTTTTTCAGCCTGGACTGTACTTGTTAACAGGAGAGATTGTTTCTACAGGATGGGATGGGATACACTTAAATAGAAAGGGTGCAAGAATATTTGCTGATGCTATCGAGGCAGTGTTAGGTGGGTCGGAAAACTGCTAGCTTGGGGGGAGACAAAGACCAATAGATTGACAGTAGCCACTGGCAGAGGTGAAAGAGATTCTTGCACTGCTTCTATTAGAATGAGCAGAAGCCTGAAAAACAAGATGCATGGTATTTCAGAGACTGCTGGGAGCCATTGCGGCACAAGTAAACACATGGGTTGTATTAGGGTAGCTAAGAATAGAAACAGGTGCAGGTATACTTGCGTGTACACCAATGCTAGGAGTTTAGTAAATAAATTTGATGAATTTGAGGTATTGCTCAAAACATCGAAGGCAGATATTGTTGGGATATCAGAGACGTGGTGTCACACAGATATAAGGGATGCGGAACTGCAGTTTGGGGAGTACAACGTCTACAGAAAGGATAGACAGGATAGGAAGGGGGGAGGTGTTATGCTATTAGTTAAGAAACACATAAAAACCAAGGAAGTGAAGCCAGTCGACATCGCTGGACAGTGCAGTGTGGAGTCAGTTTGGTGTGACATAAACATTGGGAGATCAAAATTGAGAGTAGGAGTGTGCTATAGGCCTAATGACTCTGATGAGTATAATAAGGAACTGTACAGGGAAATAGAGTGGGCCAGTAAATCAGAGTGTCTTATAATGGGAGATTTTAATTTCCCAGATATTGACTGGAATTTGGGGGCTGGTCACTTACACACTAGCAAGGCTTTTGTGGATTTATTGGATGACTGTTTTTTACATCAGCATGTTCGGGAGACAACTACAGGGAGTAATACTCTTGATTTGATTATCAGCAGTGATTCTTCATGCATTAAGAATCTTCAGATAAATGAACCACTAGGTGGCAGTGATCACAGTGTGCTGAAGTGGGATTTACTCAAAGAGGTAACTACCATTAGGGGTAAAGGGAAGGGTTATTGCTTCCGTAAAGGCGACTACGATGGACTGAGACAGTATTTAAATTCTATACAGTGGGACCAACTGATGATGTTACCAACAGCAAATTCAAAATGGGAAGCATTCAAAGAACTTATCTTGGAAGCTACTAGGCTTTACATACCAACTAAGAAATATTGTTCAAGGTTTAGGCCAAAATGGATGTCAGATGAACTAATGAGGCATATGGCAGAGAAGAAAAATGCATGGGATACATACAAATTAACACATGACACAGAAGCCTATGATAGATACAAGTTGATATGCAACCAAGTTACAAAGGAGGTTAGGCAGGCGAAGGCAGATTACGAGAAATCCTTGGCAAGGGATGCAAAGAAAAACAGCAAAGAGTTCTTTACTTATGTAAACTCTAGAAGGAAGGGGATGAATCAGATTGGTCCACTTGATATTGATGGGTCAAGTGTTGATGATCCTGCTCAGGTAGCTAACAAACTAAATGAATATTTTGCATCGACATTCACACATGAGGAGTTATTCAGCGAGGGGAATGCCAGAGGTGTATTCAACTCTAGCAGTAAGCTACAGAATCTTGAAATAACTGGGAGTAAAGTGGAGGAGAAACTGTTGAAGATAAACACAAGAAAGGCACCCGGGGTGGATGGGATCTATCCAGTTATATTAAAGGAGGCAGCAAAGGAAGTAAGCAAACCCTTAGCCATAATTATGAGAGCTTCCTTGGACTCAGGGGAGGTACCCATAGACTGGAAATTTGCAAATGTGACCCCAATTCACAAAGGAGGATCAAAGGCTGACACAAGTAATTATAGACCTGTGAGCTTAACTTCTGTTCCAGGAAAATTAATGGAGGCACTGGTTAAAGAAGCACTGCAGGATCATTTAGACAAGACTTCAGTTATAGCTCAGACACAGCATGGTTTTGTTAAGGGGAAGTCTTGCCTGACCAACTTGATTGGATACTATGATGCAGTCACAAAAGAACTGGATGCAGGGAATAACTTTGATATTATATACTTGGATCTTAGAAAGGCTTTTGATACTGTTGCACATGGAAGACTGCTACACAAATTGGAGCAGTGTGACATTGGAGGCAAATTGCTGCTATGGATAAAGGGGTGGTTGAGGGGGAGAAGACAGAGAGTGGTAATCAATGGACACTGCTCATCGTGGACTGATGTTATTAGTGGAGTCCCTCAGGGCTCAGTGTTGGGTCCATTATTGTTTTCTGTATTTATAAATGATATTGATGATGGTATATCGGGCTTAATGTCCAAGTTTGCAGACGATACAAAGGTTGGCAGGGTTGTCAAGGACACTACTGACACTATGCTGCTGCAACAGGATCTGGAAAGGTTGAGCAGATGGGCTGAGAGGTGGCAAATGAAGTTTAACATTGACAAATGTAAAGTACTACACATGGGAAACAGCAACCCCAGAGCAACGTATCAACTCTGTGGTACAACACTGACAGTGGTAGAGAATGAAAGGGACTTGGGGGTGGTTGTGCAGGCAGATATGAAGTTCTCTGAGCAGTGCAGACGGGCTGCAAGAGTAGCTCATGGAGTATTGTCAATGATATACAGGAATTTTTCCAGCAGGGATAAGGAGGTGATTATTCCATTGTATAAGGCGATGGTCACGCCACACCTAGAGTACTGTATACAGGTCTGGAGGCCTCATTTCAAGAAGGATGGAGAGCTGCTGGAACGAGTACAGAGAAGGGCAACAAGATTAGTGAATGGAACAAAGGGGTGCTCTTACGAAGAAAGGCTTAAGTTTTGCAAATTACAATGTCTGGAGACTAGGCACCAGCGAGGTGATCTGATAGAGGTGTATAAAGCCTTGAATGGTTTAAGCATGCTCAATGCTGATGGGATTCTTCCTCTAGCTCAGAAAAATCACCTGAGAGGGCATAAATTCAAATTGAGGAAAGACAGATGTAGGATAGACGTGCGGAAATTTGCCTTTAGCCAGCGGGTGGTTGGTTGGTGGAACAGACTTCCATCCCTTGTGGTGGAGGTTGATAGCCTAAATAAGTTTAAGGCTCAGCTGGACAGGTATTTTGAACGAACAGAGGGGTGAAGTGGAAGTGGTTTTTTTTTTTTTTTTTTTTTTTGGGTGATGCTGCATAAGCTTGCTTTCTTGCATCAAATGCCTCTACTAATGCTAATGCTAATGCTAATAATGCAATAGTCGTCAAAATAATATGTGCTGCCCCCTATGTGATGGATACGGTAAAAATAAATATAAATAAATAATTAAATTTAACGCAAAGAGAAACATGCAGATAGTAAGAAGAAAAACTAAAGGAGTAGGAATAATAGAACCTGAAGTCCACAAAGGCGAAAAATAGTGGTATGGATAAGAAATAGTTTCTCCCGACCTCGGATTGCCCTAATAATTTCGGAGAAATAAAAATGAAGAGTGTAGGACAGTTTAAAGACATTACAAGATATAAGTTGTGGCTCGGGTATGTCCGGTATCGCAAACCCGTTCCTATAGTAGGACCCTGAGCTGAATTTGCATGTTATCTCAGCGTGAACTTAAGTAAATTTAAATGAATTTAACTATATGAATATATATATACATATTAAAAAAAAATGATACACTGTAATTTGCAAGCCGGTGGGTACAAGTTTTCTACTCCGTAAGACACCAAGAATGCAAAGTGTATCCTATCCTATGTACATATATACATGGCACTAAATATGACAATTATATAGAAAATTATATTGAAACAATAGGTTCAGAAAACAAATTTTTGAAAAATAGGGAAATTATTATTAATCAACTTGCCATACAACGCTGTTAAGCCCGCTGAGCAGTTTTTATTACTATTGCAAATATAAGCAATTCTTAGACATTGCGATAAAATTATATTAGCACGCACTAATTTTGAAATATTAGATCTCCAGTTAGTAAAGCTGACTACATTAAAATTAAATGCGTCTCTTTTATTATATACGTTTACGTCTATATTGTTATTATGGAATATTTCTATATGAAGATCCAAGTAATTTGCTATAGTATCGGAAGTATTAGTTTTTTCCAATACAAGTTCTACTGGATATAATTTACTGTAATCCTGGACAAAATGTGGACAATTAAAAACACATAGATCATCTACGTATCTGTATATAAGTAGGTTATCTTGGAATGCTCTTTCTGTATAATACAGATAAAGGTTTGCGATTATGCTAGATGCTGGACTTCCCATAGGGGCGCCAGTCACTTGTAATTATAACGATGTTCCGTCATATACATAATTATTGAAGATGCATAATTTTATTAGAGAATCCTAATAGGTTAAATCAACCTTTATAGCATTTTTATTTTCCAAATATAGTTTCTGGAGAACGACTTTTAAATTATCAAGATTAATGCTCGTAAATAGACTGTTAAAGTCAAATGCTTGTATTTGTTGAATATTGTTATTTTTTAGAGCATTTATAATTGGTAAGTTATTATTTATTATAATAGTTTTATTTAAGTTATTTAATATAATTTTAAGTAACTTTTCTAACGTTTTTCCGGGAAATTTAGCATAACTATCTCTACATGATGTTAGGAATCTAAAAGCAATAGGTGATTTATGAAATTTGGGTATGCCATATATAAACGGATATTTTATGTTATTATACTTTAACTTTAATTTTTTATGCAATGCAATTAATTTTTTTTGATTATTATATTAGAGGAAGATGTTATCTGTTTATATGTATGGCTAGACTGTAGTTCATTTTTTATAATTTCTATATAATATGATTTACATATGATTGCATAATTGCAAGCAGCTTTGTCAACTGGAGTAATTACAAAATGTTCATGTATATCTTTGAGCTGCCTATTTATTAATTTGGTATTATATAGATTATCCTGTATGAATTTCAATTGATTATATTTGTTAGATATGATATTAAGTATTGTAAATAACCACATGTGGTATGCCTCAACCGGTATGTTATATTTGTATGCTGATCTTATGCAGTTTAGTAAATCTAGATATAACAATTTTTTAAAGGTAGATTTATTAATAGGTAGATTAGGTCGAAATTTAAAACCCAATGATAAAATATCTCTAAGTTCGGGATATGGGATTATATCTAAATTGCCGGTTATAATGTGATTATGGTTAGGATCCATGTATCTATGAAATGAAGGTTTGTGGCAAACACATGTATCTTGTCCGATGTTAATATTGTGAAGGTTTGTAGCTATTATTTTATAGTTACACGCTTTAAGATCAAATGGTTTAGAATATCTAAATCTGATATTAATATGTAAGTTATTAATAGGCAGCAAGTCATTACGTAAATTAATAGTTTTGTGTATATCCAAATGATCCATCATTTTATTTTGAAAGTATAAGACGAGGACAGAGTTTTCCGGCTGCTTGCCAACATTCAAAATATTGATTCTAAATTTAACAATATCTAATATAATGTGCAAAAGGTGAGAAGATGCAAAGACATAATCATTTATTTTTCTATTTAGGGCTTTGAGTACACTAAGTTTAATACTGAAAAGTGTGTTATGTATTTTACTAATATTTGTAGGATCAGTGTCCCACATTTTGAATAAATCTATGAAGTCTCCTAGATGTTCTCGGTTGTTTTTATATATGTTGGATTTACTATATTTCCTATTGCGATTATATTTATGAAGTTTGGCAATTTGAAACATATAATAAACACAACTATCTTTTGTATATATAAATACATAAATACAGACATTTGACTTTAACAGTCTATTTACGAGCATTAATCTTGATAATTTAAAAGTCGTTCTCCAGAAACTATATTTGGAAAATAAAAATGCTATAAAGGTTGATTTAACCTATTGGGATTCTCTAATAAAATTATGCATCTTTAATAATTATGTATATGACGGAACATCGTTATAATTACAAGTGACTGGCGCCCCTATGGGAAGTCCAGCATCAAGCATAATCGCAAACCTTTATCTGTATTATACAGAAAGAGCATTCCAAGATAACCTACTTATATACAGATACGTAGATGATCTATGTGTTTTTAATTGTCCACATTTTGTCCAGGATTACAGTAAATTATATCCAGTAGAACTTGTATTAGAAAAAACTAATACTTCCGATACTATAGCAAATTACTTGGATTTTCATATAGAAATATTCCATAATAACAATATAGACGTAAACGTATATAATAAAAGAGACGCATTTAATTTTAATGTAGTCAGCTTTACTAACTGGAGATCTAATATTTCAAAATTAGTGCGTGCTAATATAATTTTATCGCAATGTCTAAGAATTGCTTATATTTGCAATAGTAATAAAAACTGCTCAGCGGGCTTAACAGCGTTGTATGGCAAGTTGATTAATAATAATTTCCCTATTTTTCAAAAATTTGTTTTCTGAACCTATTGTTTCAATATAATTTTCTATATAATTGTCATATTTAGTGCCATGTATATATGTACATAGGATAGGATACACTTTGCATTCTTGGTGTCTTACGGAGTAGAAAACTTGTACCCACCGGCTTGCAAATTACAGTGTATCATTTTTTTTTAATATGTATATATATATTCATATAGTTAAATTCATTTAAATTTACTTAAGTTCACGCTGAGATAACATGCAAATTCAGCTCAGGGTCCTACTATAGGAACGGGTTTGCGATCCCGGGCATACCCGAGCCACAACTTATATCTTGTAATGTCTTTAAACTGTCCTACACTCTTCATTTTTATTTCTCCGAAATTATTAGGGCAATCCGAGGTCGGGAGAAACTATTTCTTATCCATACCACTATTTTTCGCCTTTGTGGACTTCAGGTTCTATTATTCCTACTCCTTTAGTTTTTCTTCTTACTATCTGCATGTTTCCCTTTGCGTTAAATTTAATTATTTATTTATATTTATTTTTACCGTATCCATCACATAGGGGGCAGCACATATTATTTTGACGACTATTGCATTATGTCCTAGATACGGTGAATATGTGGTATGTATTATATTTAATCTTATTTTAATCATTAAATTACGTTCTCTGTCGGGTCAACGATGATTAATATATGCTTACATTTATATTTTACTTATATTTCTGACATTTGATTCTAATAATTCTAAAATTTTATTTACATTCGATTTATATTTGGCCTATACTGGTTTATATTTGGTTTAGATTTAAATTACTTAGCATATATTAATCATCACAGAAACAGAGAACCTCTTATCGTTTTCTGCCCTCAGTCTCGGTGGTTGGCCCCAGTTGAAGTCATCTAGATTGTCGGTAAAAGGCAATAATTTTTTTTTTTTTTTTTTTTTTTTGCGTTTTCTTAGGTCTCTTATGGTATTATTATTGGATTGATTCACTTTTTCTAATAATAATTTTCTATTATCCTTAATATTTTAATATTTTATGGACATTATGGGTGTATTGCATGATTGCTTGCAACTGCATTGACCCATAAATATTAGTTGCAGTTACTGTCGTTTTAACTTTCTTTTCTTTTTTATCACTATTACAAATATATATATATATAATAGTAATAATAATAAATAAATTCCATTAATCCCTACAATACAAGTTTATCGATAATGCTTCTCATCCGCAATCAACTTGATTCTCTCCAAATATCTACACATCTTTTCTCGTCATTCGGCACGGTTCCATCAAATCGAAATTTGTTCAGTTGGGTTTAGAAAACAATGGCACTTGCCTTTGTCCACAGCGAGAAGACTGGGCGCACATTGTCTTCCACTGCCCTTTTTATTGTGACTTTAGAAATTCCCTACTGGAAAAAAGTTCCGCAGATCTCGCTTGACAATGTAAAAGTTTTGATTGAAACTGTCTCCAATTTCAACCATTTTCAACATTTATTTATTTTATTTTATTTATTAACACACAACTGTATATACATTCTCAAGTTATCTTAATCAATTTACATACAATATTAATCAATTTATATACAATATTTATATACAGATTTATATACATGCTCTTATATATACTGTAGTCTTTCTGTACATTGATTGTGTGTGTCCTGATATGAAGGGTGGCTCCTAGACACAAGCCCATCTCCACCTTTTACTCCTGAGAAAGCTCAGAACGTCTGCAAGACAGGCCTGAAAAAAAGAGCATTATGTCAGGCCATTTTGCCACCAGGGATTAACTAACACCTGGATCCACCATTCTCTATTTGTGCTGTAATGCACAAATCCTGCACCTACCAGAAGTAGTGCTATACTGGTAGGTGCCAGCAATCCCGCCCCCAAGGCTGCCCAAACTTGGAGGCCAGCGAAAAAAAAAAAAAAAAAAAAAATATATATTAATAAATAAAAATAAAAATAAAATAAAAAATAAAAATAAAATAAAAAATAAGAATAAAAATTTTCCAACTAAGAACAATGTACACTTGTTGAAAAAAAAAGCAACATTATACGATTATTTACATGCAAATAGCAAATACATACACTTACATTAACTTAACACTTAGAAACATTAACATTAACATTATCGCCACTTTAGAGTCCATCCACAAATGCAAGCCTGAATTGGGTGTCCAGGAGCAGAAGATCATCTCGCTGTAGACAAGAAACATCCTATAAAGATGAAATTACACGAAGTGTTCTGTCGTCAAATGTGCAGCACTTCCCTTAATTGGTATCCTGCAATAGATTTCTTAGCTCCTGTCTTCTTTTAAAAACTTTGGCCGAGAATTCCTGAAGCAAAGCAAAGATGTCCCACCTCTGAACCAAGAGAGGTAAATTATTCTCCGTGAGGTTTGGCAACCTATTTAGTAATTCCTGCCTGTCTGAAGTATACAGTCCGCATTCAAGGATGACATGTCTCCAAGATTCCACCTCACCGCACGAACAGTAGGGGTCAGGTTCTAATCCTCTTTCAAATAGTTTGGCCCTTAAGCCATGTCCAGTGATTAAGTAACTCGTTGTCATGGTGGGAGCAAACCAAGACGACACCCTCCTGTCCATTGCAAAGCTTACGGCTGGAATGAAGCCTCTTGTAATGGTTCCATACTCACTCAAATCCCAACGTTGCTGCCAGCAATTCACAAGCTCGCCCCAAATTCTACGTTTTTCCTCCTTTATGTTGTTATTTGGATTAGAGGTGATATTCAATATTTGTAACGCCCTTCCCTTCTTTAAGTTATATACAATACCTCGGAAAATAATGTGTAAATCCAAGGGGATGGTACCTGCAATAACCTGTAAGGCATTTGTCGACACTGTCCTTGGAGCGCGTATAACTGTAAGCAACATTGTACGTTGCAGGGACAGAAGCTTGGCTTTAGTTGTAACCTTGGTAGCAGCCGCAAACCAAATACCAGCACCATAATCTACAATGGGAAGAAATATCGTCTTGTAGTACAATACCAGAGTTTTTTTGGATAAACCCCATTCCTTGCGGGAAATTCTAACAACTGCAGCTACGAATTTTTTGATTTTTTCATTGATTTTAGTGACATGTACATGAAACCTGAGACGATCATCTAAAGTTAAACCCAGATATTTGGTGTTCTGTACATATGGAATTTGAGTACCATATAGGGTTACCTTTGGCGGCCTTCCATAATCGAAGTGGTGTTTAAACACCATGAAATTGGTCTTGGTGACAGAAATCTTTAGTTTATTCAAACCCGCCCATGCCACTAAATTATTCAAAACTGACTGAATTTTTTGTTCGAGAATTTGTCTTGATCCTCCCTGCACCGCCACCACCAAGTCATCTGCATATGCAACTTTGATGAACTCATCGCTATCCTTCGTGAGCCACTGGTCTAGCACTGCATTCCAAAAGAGAGGTCCCAAGACTGAACCTTGAGGGCATCCTCTTGAAACGGTAGTCGTGTATGATAAATGCTTTGCACATACTCTAATTTGTCGATCCTTAAAGTAAGATCTGAGGACTCTGAACAGGTAGTCATCACACTTTGCCAGTTGCAGTGACCTGAGAGCACTCTCCCACCAAAGGGAATCGAAAGCGCCCTCAAAGTCAATAAAAACAGCAAGAACATATTTGCTGTTTGCCTCCTGAATGTAAGTCAGCAGGGTTGAGATTGCGTCCTCAGTGGAACGTCCTTTTTTGAATCCAAACTGGCAATCAGAGGAGAGATTATGTTCTGTAAATAATTTAAAAATCCTTGGGGCAATCATCCTTTCAAATAATTTGCCAAGATTTGCCAATAAAGAGATTGGCCTGTATGCTCTGGGGTTTGTTTTTGGCTTTCCCGGTTTATGCAAGATTTTTAAGAGTGCAAGCTTCCATTCGAGAGGGAAAAGCCCTTCTAGCAGGCATTTATTAAATAAGTTTAATAAAATCTCAGGGAAGAATTCATAAAATTTTCCAATTACTTGATTCTCAATGAGGTCAATGCCAGGACATTTTTTATGGTTCAATTTAGCTACTGCAGCACCTAGCTCAAGCATATTAAAAATGGCAGTTTCGGTTGTCCCCTTATATTCACGATTAATGCGTCTAATTTCCGCTTGATCAGGGCTGTCCATAAACGGCAAATCTTCCGGAAATAGGCTACTCACTATCCCTTCGACTGTAGATTCCCAGTCCGAAGTTTCTTGATTCTCTCTAATTATCGTGTTGTAAATTTCACCACACAAAAGTTTATTTCTTGAAAGCTTATAGATTATACCCCAAGGGTCAGCATTTCCTGTTTCCTTCACCAGACGTTGCCAACAATTTTGCCTGCTATCAGCAATTGCTTTATGGTACCTCTTCCTCAAGTCTCTGTAATCATTTTTCAAAGCCTGAGTGTCTGCGTCCGATAGATGCCTATTCCTTTGGTATGCTTTTCGTGCTTGTTGAGTTTGTTGTCTCAATTCAGCTAGTGCCGAAGACCACCATGGGACAGAAGTTCTTCCTGTCTGTTTTCTTTTCGTCGAGTAGGCCATCGCTTGATATAAATGATATTGAACCAGAAAAACATATTCTTTTGCTGTTAAGGTGTTAATGATTACTTTGTTATCTCCATTAAAAATTGTATTCAGATATTCACGAAACTTGGTCCAGTTCACCCTGTCTATCCGAAAACGCCTTAAATCCCTTATTGTTATATTCACTTGCCTATCCTCCGGTAAAATCGAGAAGGTGATTGCTCGATGGTCACTATTAATTAGATACGGATTGACGTCCCAATTTTGCACCCTATCCACCAGATTAATGGAGGTTAAAGTAGCATCTATATTAGATTCACCATTTGTCGTCGAGAATGTATATGGTTTATTTGGCAAGTTCTTTACACAGAGATTATGATCCAAGATCAGATCCACCAACTGCTCGCCTCGAGCATCAGAAAAGCCGCTGTTCCAAAGTGTAGACTTAGCGTTGAAATCTGCTGTAATTAGTAGGTTTTTAGCTGAAAATCTGCTACATACCCTGTCAAGTCTGTGTAAGGCTGGCTGAATATCTTCTGAGGGAGGAAAATACTGGGAAACCAGATAAAACGACTGGTCCCTGGAGGAAACCAGGATACAAACTGTGGTAGCAGAACATTCACTTGATATAGTTGTTATTACTAGTTCACTGTTAAAGATAATTATGGCGGCCTTGGGTCGATCATCACTTGAGGCAATAATCCTTGCCGAAATTGGATATCCTATAACTTTATACGCTGAACCCCCTACCTGAGAAGAGTAATACGGTTCTTGTAAGCATACAATATCAAACCCCAGATCATCAGCAGCTTTCCTAATCTCGTCCGCCGCTGCACGAGATCTTTGCCCATTAATCTGAAGAATTTTTATTTCGCCGTATTGCAGGTTAACACTTGTTGAATCAATTACCGTTGTATTATTCATGTCTGGTTCTTCGGTCTGTCAATTCAACAGCTTTAAGATACTCAGGGCATTTATTATCCCTGACCGAGTGATTACAATCCCTACCTCTACGTTTACAATTAACACACTGTGGTGGTTCCTCCTTGTGAATACAGTCAGAAAAAACATGGCCTCCACCCCCGCAGTGGCCACAAGATACAGCTTTATGGGAACAGAACTGCGCACTGTGACCATATCCTAGACATCTGAAGCATTTGCTTACAAGTGTAAACTTACGAAATCTATGTGACGTGAAACCTAGATAAATTTTGTCACTCTGAATCACGTGTCCCATAAGGCGTGGGCTGAAACCAATAACCCAATTGGTCACTCTGGTTCCGGTGCCAGAGTTAAATCTGAATGTAATCTCATTCTTAACTTCCTCCTGGCTAAAACCAAAGTCTTTTAAATTTTTATTAATTAAATCCTCCAAAATATCCTCCTTAGAATATTCCTTCGGGACACCGTAGATCAAAATTGTAGGATCGGACAATCTGGGTTTTTCTATTGATAATCCTGCTTTTTTTAATGCAGAAGCACTTGAGATCTTCTTGGCATCATCAGGATTTGTTGTCTCTAACAACACACCTTTATTTCTCAAAAGACGTACACCCTTGATTTTCATGTCCTTGTGATCTTTTTTAATCACTTCAGTAACTGCCTTCCTGATATCCTGGCTAGACGCCAGGGAAGATTCTGCTGAGGGCCTAAGTATTAGTATGTTTTCGGAATCAGAGATCCCACTTCCGGAATCCATCCTATCTTCACCAGCAATTGGTCTGCCCGAAGAAGCTGCCACCTCCACTGAAGACGTTAGCAGAGGAATCTCTGTTATTTCAGGAGTCTGTCTATTTCGCTTTGTCCCACCACGAACAACTTCCGTAAAAGTCTTATGAGGATGTAGATCACGTTGGATCTGTATCATCTTGTCCAAAAGACCTGCTCTGATTTCCAATTCAGATGCTTTGGTCTTAAGTCGTTCATTGTCAATTAAGATTGCGGTGGTAACTGCCTCTAGATCCGCCCATAGACTATGAATGCGGTTAGAGGCAGACTTAGTTATCTTGCTAGAATCCTTTGATAGAAACTCTCCCAGAGCTTTCCTGATTTTGGCAACCGTCGCATATACAATTGAAGCATTCAAAGACCCACCCAGGTCCAATCCCTCTGTTAGAGAAAGATCTTCAGAAGATTCTGTTGGAATCGAGTTACTATCGACAATGACCATCGGCGGCTCAGAAGCCAACGAAACAGAGGGACTCTCCACCACAATGTTTTTATCTCCTCGAGCTTGAGTAATTCTAGGAGTTTTGGGAGTTTTCTTCCCCCTGCATCCCTTTTTTTTCTTAGATGAATCCGTAGACTCTGATCCAGAAGAATTCTCAATGTCAATATCTTGTGTCAGTATCCTAACTTGGTCATGGTCCAAGTCAGTATCCATGTCAGATAAGTGTAGGCAAAAAAAAAAAAAAAAAAAAAACCACACGACTATTGTCTATCCTCTTGTTCTAAACTTGTCTTCTCAATCCTAATAGGATACTCATTAGTACCCTAAAGACAGAGTTATATCAATATGTCTATGTTCAATATGTATTTCACTTATCCAGCTGGATGGAAAGTGGAAGGGAAGTTCTGAAATCTTCGAAAAGCAGTGTCTAGATCTCAGTCCCTAATAGCCTGAGGGCGCCAGAAAAATTCTTGAAATTAAGTATTTTTATAAGATCCTCACCTACCAATAACGGGGTCCCAAGGACCAATAGATGAGGAGAAATATCAACTTTAAGATTGAGAAATGATAGCCCAAACAAGCCCACAATGTTATCCAGCAGAAGGCTTAAGTAAACTAATGAACAAACGATATTAAGTCAAAATACTGCGATGGCGCTAGTAAATGTTTTCCGTCTCCATGACTAATTTCAAAAAAAGGAATATTTCAAGTCGCCATTATCATCCATACAAAGTCTATGGGATAATGGTATCTCTATGGGAGATTTCAGTGATATATGTATAAGCACTATGAAATCAATTACTCAGTTTGTAATATAATCTCATGCAAATAATTCCACAACCCCACGGTCCCAACAACCAAAAAATCACCTATGAACTCACCACAACTTTAACTTCTAGGAAAACATATTTACACATAAGGGGGTTGTCAATGAACGCATTAAATATCTCAAAAAGCAGGAGCACATTCAGAACACATGAGCCACATTGGACGATACAGCGCCCTCCACCATTTTCAACAGAAGAAAGTAGTTACTGACAACTTCCACGACGAGTTCCAACGACACATCATTGGGAATGGATGATTTCTTCTTGCATCTGACTCGCCTTTCAGAATTATCCTTAGTAATACTGAAATTCACGAAGCCTTCAGTGACTTATTTCTTTCTTTTCTCTTGTTTCCTCTCTAGTATGGACAACTAGAGAAATCTGCTGGCATCCACTGATTTAGCACTGCCTTCGGTGGGTGCGGGATCTGCCCCTTTTTGGGCAATTAAGTTAATATAGGCCCACTTTCTCGCGCTGAGGATGGGTACCGCTTTGTTGCTGCCCGGTTAAGGTGGCACATACAAACCACATGTGATTTCCATTTGGCCAAACTACAGCATTCTGTAAACAATACGATGATAACTGGTGGAGTTGAACTCTGCTCCAGGTTCCTCAGCTACACTGAACAGTTGCATGATACAGGCATACATGTTTTTCGTTAGAGCCTTTGAGTGTTTTATTGTTATTTATAGATTTGTATGAAATGGTCTATGATTAGAAAACGTTTCCTTGCAGAACCGGATGATTGTATAAGAAAAGTGTTTGTGTATTTGTTTATGTGTATATATGTTAATTAAAAAAATCCCATTAACCCCAAACCACCGTAGAACTTGTCGAAACTGGTGCCATGAACGTGTGACTTGGAGCCGTAACAAATGAGGTTACAGTTCTGTTCTCTGATGAGTCCCGTTTTACCCTACAAAGAGATTTTAGACGTTATTTCGTCTGGAGACGATGTGGAATGCGGTACCAACCCTCCATCAGAGAACGGACTCTTTCTCTTGAGGCGGTTCTCGTGTGCGGTGGAATAATGATCAACGACCGTGCCCCTCTTCATGTTTTTGATAGGGGTGTCATAACTGCGAAGAGGTACCGAGAACAGATCCTCGAACCCTACGTGCAACTTTTTAAAGGTGCATTTGTCCCACATTTTCTTTTCATACACGACAATGCCACTTCACATAGAGCTCAAGTGGTATAAGAATTTCTTGAAATTTGAAATACTAGACTTAAATCAGATCGAAAACGTGTGGGACACCTTTTGGGGTCGTATTGCACGCAGACAGCCAACACTCCAGTCACGTGGTGAGCTAAGGTCTGCGCTGGTGAAAGAATGGGATTTGTTGCCACAGATTCTTATAGACAATCTTATATCGAGCATGGTTCACCGCTGTCAGTCCTGTTTAACCGTTGGAGGGGATCATACGCCGTACTGATGTCATGTGACCATGTTTTAGAGGATTACAGAGGTCTTGTATCGACTTCTGTAATGCGCCCTTTTTTAGTAATTCTTATACAACCCCTATAAATGTCCCTTATACCTGTCCGAAGTTCCTCCCTGTCTCCTCATTTCATTGTCATTATATATGGAACCCTACCATACTAAATTTTGTCCCGTTCCATCGCAAGCTGCACGAGTTGCACCACATTTTCTACATGTCTTGTTAATTTTTCGAACAATGTAGAATTAATGTGATAAAAATGCAAATAGCAGATTTAAATTTTAGTACAATTATAGCAAAAAAACCGGCGAAAAGAAATCTTTGAATGGTTGGAATGCAACTTACCTGAGCATCCCATTGAAAAATATTCTCCATCTCCTCATTGGACTCAAACACTGAATCTTCAAACCCCTGGTACAAAAGACTTGGGATTCCTCAGACGGCTTCGCTACTTTAACTTGGGGTAATTCGTACTGTCGCCCATTAGGTAGTGCCAAACGTAGACACGCTTCTGCCTGGCCATTGAGACTCCTGGCTATCTTCACTATCAAGTATTCTTTCTTCGAGTTTACTCCAAAAAACGAAATTTCGTCGGAGCCCTAAAATTATAATTAAACAATTGTTGTCATCGATATACTTGGAATTCGAAGTAGAGCTTCCCTTAATAAGAAAATAAAGTTGCACAATTTACGAATTGACCACAGTTAACATGGATATCAGACTGAAAAACGTAACTTGAGCGAAAGTTCCAATGTTTACCAGCGCAACAGGGAGAGGGTTCGAGCCGAAGGTTTGTCTCAAGTCTAAGAAACTCAAAACGTTGGAAATTGCCTGTGCAGAGCGTTTGTCGGAGATAAATAAATAAATTTTCTGTTTATACCCCGGGACGACCCCCCGGGTCAGAGGAGTTCACAAAGTAGAGAGAATACAAGAAACAGCACCGTATTCAGCAGTCAGAGGCTTTAGCCCGGGTCACTCAAGGCACGTGTACCTACGCACCCGCGTGCCTGACCACTCAGCTACGATGTGATAAGAATACAATTTTTTTTATCTTAAAAACCTCATTCTCCTATAACACTTCTAATACATTTTCAAAAACGAGAGCGTTAAGCCCATCAACGCTATGCAGATAATTATCTTCGATAGGTGCAATGCTTTATGAGGACTTGAATACATGATGATCTAGACCACGTGTATTTGATTAGTATCAGTATTACTATCAGTAGTGGCAAATGATGCAAGAAAGCAAGCTTATAAAGCGCCAGCAAAAAAAGCACATCTATTCTGCAGCCATCCTTCCTCAGTTTGAATCTGTATCTCCACCTCACATGTGTACATTGAGCAAAGAGGATGAATGCCATCGTCATTGAGCTTGCTCAATCCATTTAGAGCCTTTAAACACCTCAATAAGATCACCTCGCAGGTGCCTAATCTCTATACACGCTGCAATTTGCAGAACTAAATCCTTTCTTGATAAGAATATCCTTTCGTTCCCTTCACCAATTCGTTACCCTTCTCTGCACCCATTTCAGCAGATTTTAATCCTTCAGTTATTACAGGCTACTTGCATTTCTTATATATATATATAATATAATAATAATATATATAATAATCTTTCAATTATTAGAGACTACTTGCATTTCTTATGTACTGCGCAGTATAATTGCTAAGTGCTAGCAAAGAAATGTTCGCAAACAAAAGATTAAAAGAGATACTTACTTTTTGCAAGTGACCATCATGCTGTGGACTTTCAAGCTTTTTCTCTTCAATGGGCACTACTATTCCGAGTGGTCGAGAACTGTTTTTCTGGAGTTCGTACAAATCAAATCTGCTTTTCTTCAAGAAGTGCTGCCTCCGTATATAACAGTAAGCGATCATCCATTTGAAGTTTTCTAAAGTAAAGAAAATGTAAAGGTAATGAGGGGAAAACAAACGTAATTATGTGCAAGGAGGCTAAATAAGACTGTTTTTCTTCTCTCTTGTAATCAGGGCTCGACAAATCCAGTGGCCTGACTGCTACTGAAAACAAAGAAATCTACTCTGCTCTGACTGCTACTGGCGACCAAGAAATTTGGTTTCTGCCTACCGGCTTTTTTTTTTAAGGACTTTTCCCCACACAACTATTTGTGCGGGGAAAAGTTCGCTGCCAGACCCAGATCTTTGGACAAATTTGTTGAGGCCTGATTGTAACGAATTGAATGGTGTAACGAATTATAACGATTGTAACAATTCAATGAACTCAATGATCCCAATGTGGCTTGCATACAAAATGCAGCCAAAATCAGCCTACTAAGATCTTTCATGCCATCTGTGTGGTGCGTTGAAGGGATGTTTTTCTGTAGAACATTTCCAACATAAAGGTGAACCTTTCGTCCATAAAAAAGATATAATTTTTAATAATCTTTTAATTTACATTGATGAAATTTCTGTATTAAAGCAGGAAAACCAACTTTGGAATACACGCAATAAGTAAAGACATCATAGGATGACGCATCATGGTCTTCGCTGCCTTGTCACTTATCTAAACCAATCGATTAACGCCGTTCACAATAGACAAGTTGAGAAGCTACTTTTGAACTGTCCTGTGTTTGTGCAAGCGTTTATGTTCAACCAATAACAGACGTTTTCGAAGAGTATAAACTGATGGTGAGGAATTAGAAGGACGTTTCTAAACAAGCAGATTATCAACACTCGTTTTCGTAACCTCTTAGAAATAAAAAGGTTTCCTTGCTTATGATTGTTTGTTCAACAGATAAAAAAGCGATTCGGTGCAAAGGGTTCTGTGTTAAAGGGTACTTGAGAATTTAAAGGTTATCGGCAGTTCTCTAAGTACGCTACAGAGATAAATGTGGAATTGGTGGTCTTTTCATCATTATTGGGATTCTTTGTTAACGTAAATTTGCCTTTCTTTTTCTTTCACGTGGTGCCCACCAGTCCATAACAGTATAGGAATTATCACTTAACTGGGAAGTTGGCGATTAAGATGAAGATATTTCGGCTGTAAAAATAATAAATAAGGAAATTCACGTTGTTGCCTTGCACTATGCTATTTTGAATTTTATTTTCATTCGACATTTTTCGATTGTTTTTATAAATTACTTTTTTTTGTCCATTTTACTGTGGATATTTTAGTCCATTTTTGTCCAGTCTACTGTGGACACTTCTTCCATTTTTCTCCTTTTATGTGCTTATTTCGTCCATTTTATATATTTTAAATTTAAATAGTTTATTTATGATACAATTGCTGTTTTTCTCCCTATAGTTACAGGTTACCGGATACTCAATTTTGCCTATTTCTTTAAATTTTCTTTAATCTCTATTAACCAATTATTCGTATAGATGCAAGGAAGCAAACTTATTCTGCATCTGTCTAAAAAGCTCTCTCACGCTATTCACATCTCCAAAAAGTGCCATGGAAATTCTTCCATGAATTTTGCCAAACTTTTTTCCTTAGCAACCCTTGCAAGCAACTTATTCTAACGTTTCACAACGCGCTGACGGAACCAAGTTTAAAGCTGTTCTAACGCAGCAGTATGGTCAATGGACATCAGACATAAAATGACTCCGATAGGCAGTAACTCGAAGTTCGAGGACCCCCTCACGAAGAGATGAGCTGGTGGCCGATGGTGAGACCATTTGTCCCAGGACACATACTGGCTCTCGACGCCCCTGGTACAATATGTGCACGTGTAGTGACCAAGCGCTTCAACAAATGCTATCATTATTATGAGTCTGTATTTCAAACAGTTTGTATGGCATAGAAGACGATCTCAATTGGAACGGTGAAGTACACCACCAATTCATACTTCAAGATCATCGATAAAGAACAACCAATATGAAGTTTGAAACCATGGAAGACACTTTCTGAGATTCGACTGCAATTTCACAGATTATAATTTTAGGGAAATACAGGTGAAAGGAAGATTGTTCCTGAGAACAGAAGTAAAAGGAAAAATAAGGCAGAAAAAAGGTTGATATTGTGAGTTTGGAGTTGGACAATTAATGAATGCTAACTAGTTAATTTTTATGGGATTTTTTTTACCATAGCTGAGTCAGTCAGTCTCGAGAGAAAGTTGCATGTGTTTTCTCCCAGAAAGTAGGATTTTTTTTCTGGTAAAAAACAGAAAACCAACCATACAATATACGTAATATACTTAAGTCCTTCGTTCTCTTGTCATTTAGATATGCTGTGTCTGACACAATCGATGAGCTACGTATGCAATAAAATTTTACGCTTGCAAAGTTGTGAAGCTACTCTTGAACTGCCCTATATTTCTGTAGACGTTTATATTCAAGAATGGCAGACTTTTAATAAGACTACAAACTTCGGGTAGGGCTAATCCTCGCTCTCCCGGACTTTAAACAGAAACCGTGGGAATTAGAAGGATGTTTCTAAACAGGCAGATTGCCAACATTGTTAGCATTTCTCTAAATGGATTCAGGGTAATCGAAATATCAATATGATGCATACGAATAGTGAAGTTTGAAAAGAGATAAGATCAACATTGATCCATTCCACAATTATATTAGTTGATTGTGCGAAATTCATAAACTAAAGCAGTACCATAACTACAATAATTCGATCTTTATTTATTGCTAAAATTCAGCTTTCACCTAGAATATCAAGTGTAAACGTATGAAAGATGTAGGAAATTCCAGATGAGTTGTCTCACCTGGAAATTCACAAAAAAAGGAATAAAATACAAAACGTTTTTTTTTTTTTTTTTTTTTTTTTCACGGAATTAAGAAGATCTTTATCATGATCGAATCGAAACTTTCATTCTTTAAAAGTTGCAATTTGATTCTGATAACGTTTCAGTTTATTTTTCTCCTCTCCTCATCCTAAGTACCCGATCCAGAATACATTACTTCGTAATATCTTATTTCGCTTATGTTTATTTCCTGAATGGTCTCAGGAATTTATTTCCCTACCGCATGCACTTAGAGATCCAATACCTCTGAGTAAACTTACCTTTCTTTAAAAAATACAGCAAGAGCAGCACGAAGCTCACAGAAATTGTTAGTAAACCAATCATGTTAACCCATTGACATCAATAACAGTAAAACAAGGAGAGTGTGACACTATTAAACCGGAGTGATTACAAAGTACATTTACACTAGATAACGGTGAGCAATATCCACTTACTATTTATTTATTTTCTTCTGATACAGCAAGTTTTGGAGAACTACCAGCAGAGACACCAATGTCAGTTCAAGGCAGTACTGGAACTGGTTTTCAAGCACAAACAACTGAGCGCTACAGGAAATCCACCGCTACTTTTTTATTTATTTATTTTTTTCAGAGGACGAATAACTGACGCTTCAAGATGACTGTGCTATTTCAAATTCTGCGTACCACCCATTTTTGCAGTGATACGTATCGAAGCGCCCCATCAGTGTGAAATATATGTTGACGAAAATATCGCGCGCACAAAATCCTTGAATTCTCATAAATTCAGTTTTAAATAATGCTGTCAAGCCTGAACACCATCAGGTTCTTATGTGTTTAAAATTAGATGTTGTGACCAATATGTTTCTGGTGTTACAATGACCTTGCGGGTGGCATAGTAGTTATAATAGTAGGAGAGGGGGCACTTTGAACGAAACTGACCAGGGGGGGCGGTCTGTCAAGCCTCCCTTCCCTCCCCCACCCCGCCAACCCTCCCCTCTCCGAGCTTGCGGTCTGCCTCCCCCCTCCCTCCCCTACCCCCGAAACACTTTGAACAGAATTACACAGCGGGTGGTCTGGCGACTTCCCCCTCCCTCCCCCACCCCAAAACACTTTGAACAGATTTTGTCAGCGGGTGGTCCGTCCATCCCACCCCGCCACTAGGTGGCGCTGTCATCGAAACACTTTGAACAGAATTTCACAGCGGGTGGTCTGTCGACCCACCCCCGAAACACTTTGAACCGATTTTGGTTGCGACGGTCGCCGCTAGGTGGCACTGCCATAGAAACACTTAAGCTAGCTGACCAAGGGCAGTATTCCACCCTCCCCACCCCCACACACAGATGTTGAATCTTTGATTGTGATGACGTCATCAATCACGTGAATCCTTCCCATGATAATGTTATTTTTAGGCAATAAATTAATTAGTGTTATTTTGAATTGTTTTTACTTTAAAGTATTCATGAACAAATCAATGGTATTTTTAAAGTATTCATGACCAATATTTTTAACCAATGGTATTTTTTAAAGTATTCATGAACAAATCAATGGTATTATTTGAACATAATTAAAGTATTCATGACCAATATTTTTAACCAATGGTATTTTTTAAAGTATTCATGAAGAAATCAATGGTATTTTGTGATTTGAAAGTGATTTTCAATATAATTTTTAATGAAGACAGATTTTAACGGATGACCTTTTTTGTTTGGAATACTGAACTACAGTTGCTTTCGAATAGATTTGAATAAATTTGTACATGAACATCCTCGTGAATATTGTTGTTTGCCGTATAACGAACAGTGAAACTCATTCATGGCAAGATTTCACTGGTTCTCTTTATTTCGAACACAGTTATAATTTGATTAGTGTTATTACTTGAATGCAATTAATGTGTTTTTTCATAATTATAAAGTTCGAAATTAATTTAAAATGGTTGAAGTTTAAGGGGAAATTTAAAAAGTTAAAATAAATTTACCACAGGTTGTGTGAAAATTACAAGGTAAACATCGTAACTCCCAAGCTGTATAACATTCTTACTATTCTGGTTAAAATTCTAAAATCTTCATTGCAGACTGGGTTAAACGG
Organism: Mastigoproctus giganteus; assembly: GCF_048544385.1. Lineage (NCBI taxonomy): Eukaryota > Metazoa > Arthropoda > Arachnida > Uropygi > Thelyphonidae > Mastigoproctus > Mastigoproctus giganteus. The sequence goes on along the minus strand of NC_143583.1, from coordinate 95,187,530 downwards.
GCTTTTATCGGAATTGTAAAGAGACCGCACAGGTCTTTACTAATAATAAAATCTCAATTCAGATTGCATACTGTTATGAGAACAATCCATTTTTTGTTTTCCCGTATGAAGTTTTCAAGCATAGTTCCAGAAAGTGTTCAGCATTTACAGTATGGAAAAAATTTTGAGCTCCACAAAAATAGACCGGCGATGCTAAGTTTAAGTACTTAGCAATTAAATTTAACTTATTTGCATAGTTTTCCACTCACCTAGTTTTATTAGAGTTCACATTTTGTCTTTCCAGTGAGCGAAACTTTTACACACACACACACATAGCTGAACGAGAATGGTTTCCATTTGAAATTGTATGTTACCCAGAGCCACAATCCAGAGACACGTTGTCTTCCTTTTGCTGCGAATATTTTATCAATTCAGGACGTTTCTTCTCCACTTTGATAACTACACCACAAGAATCTGAATGGAGGGTTGAAAAATTCACAAAACCAACACAAGCAATCCATTTGAAGATACAGAAATTGTAATGACACCAACCCCACGGCTAAAGGCAACTGAAATGCTATAATTATCATGTGAGAGTTTAACCAATCATAAACCAGCTTTGCACGATAACAAGCAAAAAATTAAGTGATATCCACAATATTTTTTCAAAAATGTTTCCAACATTTGTGCGAAACGTAATCTGTATACTGATATGTCCATAAGCCTGGAAAACGTAAAATAGGTAGAACTCTGAGAAAACCCCCCAAAACAGCAGTGTCATAAAATTCCGTTTATGTCATAATCCTTTGGTTTAATTCCAGGAACACAATTCCCAATTAAACAACATTTTTTACATAATTGTAATATGTCTCTGTAGCCAATAGAAAATACTGTAATTGCATGTCTATATGAACGCAATAATATTTATTGTGATCCTGCGATTGTGTTTTTCCCAAAACACAATCGTTAGTATGAACTTATTTTCACTCTCAATAATAGTACTAAGACACAGATAAAATTCGCAAAAGAATAAAAACTTATTTCTCTATCAATAATAATGTTAAGGAACCACAAAGATACAGATAAAAGTTACAAAAGAATATTCTATTTTATTCTTAAAAAAACTAAAGAAAGATACAAAATACTTACAACTAAAGATTCCCTAATCTAAATAAATCAAGCTACTGTAACCACCATCTGTTGTTAAAACATCGTTACTCCGATCGTGCCAGATGATGGGCACGGTGGAAGCACCGGACGTGGAAAAACCGCTCTCGTCAACGGCATAGGGATTCCGAGGACCACCAACATTTACATTGTCTTCTTCATACTCCCTGACAATAATTATGTCCGGTGAATGAACCTCACGATCAACGTATGCCGATCCTATTGACACTCCCGATGCCGACCGTGAGGAGTTGGATGCGGATATATCACCATCGTATGAAAGATGCAAACTTGCAGAGGTTGAAAATTTCATAGACACTTCCCATGAACAGAGGCTATCATCCAGCGATAGAGATGAATTGGTGTAATCGATACAGGACAGCCCCGTACTAATGGGAGTTGAGCTCCGTGTTTTTGGAAAATATGTCGAGGCATTCCAGTCAAAGACCTCATAACGGTTAGCAACGTCCGAAAGGTCTATGTCGTCGCAGGAATCCAAGGGAGTTGAACTCCGTATTTTCGGAAAATATGTCGAGGCGTTCCAGTCAAAGGTCTCACAACAGTCAGCAACTTCCAAAAGGTCTACGTCGTTGCAGGAAACCCACGGGTCACCACACTCTGAACTTTTATCATAACAGACACCTGACCCTGAACACATGCACAAACTGTAGCTACGCAACATTGTAAGGACGGAAAAAACGTGAGAGTAGCATGAAGAAATAAACACAAAACTAGCCCTTTTAAACTCAAACAGGTTCAAATGTTAACCCAATACAATCAGATTGGTAGGGAAAGCTGAAAATTTAACCAATGAGATGCGTTCATGAACGTGAGTACGCGCCCGCGTGTACGTACGTACCGGAATCATCGTATATAATACTGTTGCTAAAAACAACTTATTAGTTAACGTGCTCCTTTTTACATAATTTGTTAACACACATTTTGTTGGATCTGTGAACTGCAAAGATTTAGAACATATTTTTCTGATATAATTTTAAAACTTCATAAATGAACGTTCTGTTATGGTAATAGAAATGAGAAAATACAGATATATCCACCTAAAAATTAACAGATTTTATAATTTTCACAACCTATTTGTAGGTGTCAAATGTATATTTTAGCCGTTAGGGGATAGCACAGCTTGGAACTTCACAAAGTTTACGAAAGATAGCCTTTGTTTGTCCATAAGATCTTCACTGAAAATGGGAAAGTTTGAGAAAATCACATGTCACCTTTAGATATTTTGCATGTCCAACCGGAAAATTTGTCCCGTTATATTCGCTTTCGAGATAGAGAAATTGTCCTTAAACGATTTCGCCCACCTTTCAATGCAACCCTCAGGTTTTTTTATGCATCCCAACTCAAAAAATTACGCAAAACGACTGTAAAACGGTTCGCAACCGACTCGTTGGAATTATTGAAATTATGAAAAATAAATATCGTAAAGCTACATTGACTGGTAGTTTAAAATCAACACTTGTTGACAAGCTGATGGAGGGGAAAAAATAACTTTCAATCTCAGCAACTGCGAATGGATCCAAAACAGTTAAAAGCTGAGATTTTTAATAAATTTTCAGTTATCCATCAACATTTTGTAACCTTTTCAAAACAAACGTGAAAAAATCAACTTAAAATTCTTAATTTTAAGCATTTTCCGTGTACTATAAGATAAATTTGAACCTGAACAGCTCATTCAAATCATAAAAAACATCCCCAAATGGCGTAAAACTCAAACAAATACAGCCAAACCTCGGAAAATCTAACAAAAATTATGTAAAAAATCTTAATAAAATGTTTTTCAACATTTATTTAAGATTGAGACCCCCACCACCCACACAAGAGGATTACGGTGTCCCACCAGATTAAAGGCTCATGATTCAAAAATATATAGAGCGTCATCACCAACTCAAGGGGATTAATAATGATTATACCGTTCCTGGGTTTTTTTCTCAGAATTCCGATAAGCTTACACATTAACATGAAAAAACAACGGAAACTGTGTACAAGTAATTAATGGACCCTTTAAAATTAGTGAAAATGGTCAGAAAGAGAGAAAATAATCGGCTTTTTCCCATGTACCCAAGAGATGTGTTTGTGAGATTTTTAATTAAAAATTTGCTTACACATTACAACATTTTTGTTCTGTCAAAACATGAAATTCATTCATCACAGTAAAAATCAGGGTGGAAACACGCAAAACACTGTCAAGAGACAGAAATATAAGAAAATTAAGTAAAAATATCTTAACAATACAGCTTCAACATTTATTCAACCCTCAGACCCCAGCCACAACTTCACAGGTTCTTAAAAACCCTCCTCAAAACGATTATGGTGTTAAGACACGCCTAAGGTTAAAAAAATATTAACCGTTATCATTGAAATAATCACATTTTAGATCTTTTGTGTTTCCAGGAATTCCATCATCCCACAAAATTTTAGAAATTACACATTTGGAATCAAAGGAACATATTAGAAAAATAATAGGGTTTTTTCAAATAAAAAAGCGTTTTTTTTCTTATTTACAATCAAAAGTTGAAAATTTGCATGTGTGCGACATACAGACAAATAACTTTGCTGGTTTTTACCTAGCAAAACAGTAAAAAGATGATATTTTTAATAATAAAAAAGACTTTTCAAAGTACTCTGAACAGTTGAAATGTTAACAATTTTTGGATCTGTTGTTGCAGCAGAAACATGAATGTACACACACCACACTGTAAAATTAACAATGACAACAGAAACTATACTTTTATGAATCTATCGGCATAACAACTGATGAATTTTCATATGCACACACTCATACAAAAGATGAGCAAAAGTAATTTGAGACAAAAATCTTGATTTAACAAAGCTAGACAAAAAAACAACATACTAGATGAGGGCAAAACACCATACATGTGTTCATACAATTCTAAACTACCATATTTAAAGTGCATGTTATAATAAGAAAGACCAGCAGTGTGTTACAATAGGAAAACTCACCACAATTTTCCAGAAACATAAGTAATTTTGAATCTCAAAATAGCTTTTTTATTAAATAAAATAAAATAGCTCGTTTTCGACGAGCTATTTTGTGGTCCCACAGTGATCAGGGTTAAATGAAAATTCTTAAGCTTGTCGCAAAGGAGCATTGTTAGTGGGTGTAATTTTCCCGTTTTAAGTTTGTTCCTTATGCACCCCATCTTTGACTTAGGATGGTGTTGTTCGGTCTTAGCGTGTGTAAAATAGCCGGTGATCTGCAGCTGTTTTTTTTTATTTTTCAGGTTTATTTTGGTTCAACGTGAATGTGAAAAGAGCATGCACAGCGTGTGTTAGCCTAATTGCCTTCGGCAGAAATCGGCTATTTTCAGTCGAAATAATGAAATTAAATGTGTGACGATTCAAATGTATACGCTTCCAGTTAAAATTATCTTAAATTTTCATGTGTTTGCTTCGAATTTTTCCTTTTTCAAATATGGCGTTACATTGGTAAATGACGAATTATATAATAAACACGGTATCTGCTGATACATGAATAAGGATGATTGCTTTGAGATTCAAAATTACTTATGTTTCTGGAAAATTGTGGTGAGTTTTCCTATTGTAACACACTGCTGGTCTTTCTTATTATAACATGCACTTTAAATATGGTAGTTTAGAATTGTATGAACACATGTATGGTGTTTTGCCCTCATCTAGTATGTTGTTTTTTTGTCTAGCTTTGTTAAATCAAGATTTTTGTCTCAAATTACTTTTGCTCATCTTTTGTATGAGTGTGTGCATATGAAAATTCATCAGTTGTTATGCCGATAGATTCATAAAAGTATAGTTTCTGTTGTCATTGTTAATTTTACAGTGTGGTGTGTGTACATTCATGTTTCTGCTGCAACAACAGATCCAAAAATTGTTAACATTTCAACTGTTCAGAGTACTTTGAAAAGTCTTTTTTATTATTAAAAATATCATCTTTTTACTGTTTTGCTAGGTAAAAACCAGCAAAGTTATTTGTCTGTATGTCGCACACATGCAAATTTTCAACTTTTGATTGTAAATAAGAAAAAAAACGCTTTTTTATTTGAAAAAACCCTATTATTTTTCTAATATGTTCCTTTGATTCCAAATGTGTAATTTCTAAAATTTTGTGGGATGATGGAATTCCTGGAAACACAAAAGATCTAAAATGTGATTATTTCAATGATAACGGTTAATATTTTTTTAACCTTAGGCGTGTCTTAACACCATAATCGTTTTGAGGAGGGTTTTTAAGAACCTGTGAAGTTGTGGCTGGGGTCTGAGGGTTGAATAAATGTTGAAGCTGTATTGTTAAGATATTTTTACTTAATTTTCTTATATTTCTGTCTCTTGACAGTGTTTTGCGTGTTTCCACCCTGATTTTTACTGTGATGAATGAATTTCATGTTTTGACAGAACAAAAATGTTGTAATGTGTAAGCAAATTTTTAATTAAAAATCTCACAAACACATCTCTTGGGTACATGGGAAAAAGCCGATTATTTTCTCTCTTTCTGACCATTTTCACTAATTTTAAAGGGTCCATTAATTACTTGTACACAGTTTCCGTTGTTTTTTCATGTTAATGTGTAAGCTTATCGGAATTCTGAGAAAAAAACCCAGGAACGGTATAATCATTATTAATCCCCTTGAGTTGGTGATGACGCTCTATATATTTTTGAATCATGAGCCTTTAATCTGGTGGGACACCGTAATCCTCTTGTGTGGGTGGTGGGGGTCTCAATCTTAAATAAATGTTGAAAAACATTTTATTAAGATTTTTTACATAATTTTTGTTAGATTTTCCGAGGTTTGGCTGTATTTGTTTGAGTTTTACGCCATTTGGGGATGTTTTTTATGATTTGAATGAGCTGTTCAGGTTCAAATTTATCTTATAGTACACGGAAAATGCTTAAAATTAAGAATTTTAAGTTGATTTTTTCACGTTTGTTTTGAAAAGGTTACAAAATGTTGATGGATAACTGAAAATTTATTAAAAATCTCAGCTTTTAACTGTTTTGGATCCATTCGCAGTTGCTGAGATTGAAAGTTATTTTTTCCCCTCCATCAGCTTGTCAACAAGTGTTGATTTTAAACTACCAGTCAATGTAGCTTTACGATATTTATTTTTCATAATTTCAATAATTCCAACGAGTCGGTTGCGAACCGTTTTACAGTCGTTTTGCGTAATTTTTTGAGTTGGGATGCATAAAAAAACCTGAGGGTTGCATTGAAAGGTGGGCGAAATCGTTTAAGGACAATTTCTCTATCTCGAAAGCGAATATAACGGGACAAATTTTCCGGTTGGACATGCAAAATATCTAAAGGTGACATGTGATTTTCTCAAACTTTCCCATTTTCAGTGAAGATCTTATGGACAAACAAAGGCTATCTTTCGTAAACTTTGTGAAGTTCCAAGCTGTGCTATCCCCTAACGGCTAAAATATACATTTGACACCTACAAATAGGTTGTGAAAATTATAAAATCTGTTAATTTTTAGGTGGATATATCTGTATTTTCTCATTTCTATTACCATAACAGAACGTTCATTTATGAAGTTTTAAAATTATATCAGAAAAATATGTTCTAAATCTTTGCAGTTCACAGATCCAACAAAATGTGTGTTAACAAATTATGTAAAAAGGAGCACGTTAACTAATAAGTTGTTTTTAGCAACAGTATTATATACGATGATTCCGGTACGTACGTACACGCGGGCGCGTACTCACGTTCATGAACGCATCTCATTGGTTAAATTTTCAGCTTTCCCTACCAATCTGATTGTATTGGGTTAACATTTGAACCTGTTTGAGTTTAAAAGGGCTAGTTTTGTGTTTATTTCTTCATGCTACTCTCACGTTTTTTCCGTCCTTACAATGTTGCGTAGCTACAGTTTGTGCATGTGTTCAGGGTCAGGTGTCTGTTATGATAAAAGTTCAGAGTGTGGTGACCCGTGGGTTTCCTGCAACGACGTAGACCTTTTGGAAGTTGCTGACTGTTGTGAGACCTTTGACTGGAACGCCTCGACATATTTTCCGAAAATACGGAGTTCAACTCCCTTGGATTCCTGCGACGACATAGACCTTTCGGACGTTGCTAACCGTTATGAGGTCTTTGACTGGAATGCCTCGACATATTTTCCAAAAACACGGAGCTCAACTCCCATTAGTACGGGGCTGTCCTGTATCGATTACACCAATTCATCTCTATCGCTGGATGATAGCCTCTGTTCATGGGAAGTGTCTATGAAATTTTCAACCTCTGCAAGTTTGCATCTTTCATACGATGGTGATATATCCGCATCCAACTCCTCACGGTCGGCATCGGGAGTGTCAATAGGATCGGCATACGTTGATCGTGAGGTTCATTCACCGGACATAATTATTGTCAGGGAGTATGAAGAAGACAATGTAAATGTTGGTGGTCCTCGGAATCCCTATGCCGTTGACGAGAGCGGTTTTTCCACGTCCGGTGCTTCCACCGTGCCCATCATCTGGCACGATCGGAGTAACGATGTTTTAACAACAGATGGTGGTTACAGTAGCTTGATTTATTTAGATTAGGGAATCTTTAGTTGTAAGTATTTTGTATCTTTCTTTAGTTTTTTTAAGAATAAAATAGAATATTCTTTTGTAACTTTTATCTGTATCTTTGTGGTTCCTTAACATTATTATTGATAGAGAAATAAGTTTTTATTCTTTTGCGAATTTTATCTGTGTCTTAGTACTATTATTGAGAGTGAAAATAAGTTCATACTAACGATTGTGTTTTGGGAAAAACACAATCGCAGGATCACAATAAATATTATTGCGTTCATATAGACATGCAATTACAGTATTTTCTATTGGCTACAGAGACATATTACAATTATGTAAAAAATGTTGTTTAATTGGGAATTGTGTTCCTGGAATTAAACCAAAGGATTATGACATAAACGGAATTTTATGACACTGCTGTTTTGGGGGGTTTTCTCAGAGTTCTACCTATTTTACGTTTTCCAGGCTTATGGACATATCAGTATACAGATTACGTTTCGCACAAATGTTGGAAACATTTTTGAAAAAATATTGTGGATATCACTTAATTTTTTGCTTGTTATCGTGCAAAGCTGGTTTATGATTGGTTAAACTCTCACATGATAATTATAGCATTTCAGTTGCCTTTAGCCGTGGGGTTGGTGTCATTACAATTTCTGTATCTTCAAATGGATTGCTTGTGTTGGTTTTGTGAATTTTTCAACCCTCCATTCAGATTCTTGTGGTGTAGTTATCAAAGTGGAGAAGAAACGTCCTGAATTGATAAAATATTCGCAGCAAAAGGAAGACAACGTGTCTCTGGATTGTGGCTCTGGGTAACATACAATTTCAAATGGAAACCATTCTCGTTCAGCTATGTGTGTGTGTGTGTAAAAGTTTCGCTCACTGGAAAGACAAAATGTGAACTCTAATAAAACTAGGTGAGTGGAAAACTATGCAAATAAGTTAAATTTAATTGCTAAGTACTTAAACTTAGCATCGCCGGTCTATTTTTGTGGAGCTCAAAATTTTTTCCATACTGTAAATGCTGAACACTTTCTGGAACTATGCTTGAAAACTTCATACGGGAAAACAAAAAATGGATTGTTCTCATAACAGTATGCAATCTGAATTGAGATTTTATTATTAGTAAAGACCTGTGCGGTCTCTTTACAATTCCGATAAAAGCCCGTTTAACCCAGTCTGCAATGAAGATTTTAGAATTTTAACCAGAATAGTAAGAATGTTATACAGCTTGGGAGTTACGATGTTTACCTTGTAATTTTCACACAACCTGTGGTAAATTTATTTTAACTTTTTAAATTTCCCCTTAAACTTCAACCATTTTAAATTAATTTCGAACTTTATAATTATGAAAAAACACATTAATTGCATTCAAGTAATAACACTAATCAAATTATAACTGTGTTCGAAATAAAGAGAACCAGTGAAATCTTGCCATGAATGAGTTTCACTGTTCGTTATACGGCAAACAACAATATTCACGAGGATGTTCATGTACAAATTTATTCAAATCTATTCGAAAGCAACTGTAGTTCAGTATTCCAAACAAAAAAGGTCATCCGTTAAAATCTGTCTTCATTAAAAATTATATTGAAAATCACTTTCAAATCACAAAATACCATTGATTTCTTCATGAATACTTTAAAAAATACCATTGGTTAAAAATATTGGTCATGAATACTTTAATTATGTTCAAATAATACCATTGATTTGTTCATGAATACTTTAAAAAATACCATTGGTTAAAAATATTGGTCATGAATACTTTAAAAATACCATTGATTTGTTCATGAATACTTTAAAGTAAAAACAATTCAAAATAACACTAATTAATTTATTGCCTAAAAATAACATTATCATGGGAAGGATTCACGTGATTGATGACGTCATCACAATCAAAGATTCAACATCTGTGTGTGGGGGTGGGGAGGGTGGAATACTGCCCTTGGTCAGCTAGCTTAAGTGTTTCTATGGCAGTGCCACCTAGCGGCGACCGTCGCAACCAAAATCGGTTCAAAGTGTTTCGGGGGTGGGTCGACAGACCACCCGCTGTGAAATTCTGTTCAAAGTGTTTCGATGACAGCGCCACCTAGTGGCGGGGTGGGATCGACGGACCACCCGCTGACAAAATCTGTTCAAAGTGTTTTGGGGTGGGGGAGGGAGGGGGAAGTCGCCAGACCACCCGCTGTGTAATTCTGTTCAAAGTGTTTCGGGGGTAGGGGAGGGAGGGGGGAGGCAGACCGCAAGCTCGGAGAGGGGAGGGTTGGCGGGGTGGGGGAGGGAAGGGAGGCTTGACAGACCGCCCCCCCTGGTCAGTTTCGTTCAAAGTGCCCCCTCTCCTACTTATAATCACCGGAAGGCCTGTTTTATACAATATATTCTCGTCTCTCCGAACCATTTTTGATAGCAGTATGGAGGTCTTTTTATACATTCTTCTTCTTCTTGAACACAATCCAGATACCAGTTTATTCGAAAGTTGTTGAGTGAAGATGTAGGGACTCTGGACAGGCTAATAAAGCTTTTGCACTCAAATGAGCAAAGGCGACAACCCTCTAGAGTGCAAAGGAACTGGTCTGTGACACATGAAGGCTAAAAGTCGGTAACGGCTAATATAAGATTGTACACACACACACACACACACACGCGCTCAAAAACTGCTTACCCCCTGTGTGAAGCTTATCCCGTGTTCCCACACGGGGTAAGCAGTTTTTGAGCGTCTGCGAAGAGGAATGGGTCGGCGTCGAGATCTTTCCGACTTCGAACGTGGAATTATTGTGGAGGGCAAGACGTGCAGGTGGCGATATCTCGACAACAGCCAGCATGGTTAAGCGAAATTTAACCTGTGGTGTCAGGAGTCTTTTTAGGTCACCCGAATAATTAAATTCATCTGCTGTGCTGTGTGTCTTATGTCTGTTAATTGCGTGTGTTCTATAGTTCATTTGTCTGTTTTGCTGGACTAAAAACCCCAGTTCGTGGGAGGCAAAACCTTGCTATTTACTCCTGAGACCGACTAACTCACCCACGAAGTGAAAAAAGCCCATTAAAGTTCCTTGCTTCATCGACGGGATTCGAACCCGGGCCTTTTCCACCCGGTGTGGGAGGACGGTGACGATCAAGAAGCGAGGCATAAGAAGCCTTGCATGGGCACATCAGCACCAACACTGGACCACCGACATATGGATATCTGTCGCCTGGTGTGAAGAATACAGTTTCCAACTCTATCCTGCTGATTTGCATATCCGCATTTGGAGAAAGCAATATGACACAATGGATACATTGTTGGTGTTCAGCAAGTTTGGGGGCCTGTTTGTTTTTGTGGCATTCCCTGGGTTCTCTGCTCACCATTAATCAACTACTTCGTAGAAATCCTACCTTTCTGTAATCACCAATCAAGTACACCCCTTCATGATGACAGTATATCAAACAATTCTAGTGTCCATTAACGAGACAACGCACCATGCCACAAGGCCGGCAGGTTGCTAACTGATTTCAGTGACATGACAATGAATTTTCCATCCTCCAAGAGCCACCCAAATTAGCCGATCTCAACCCAGTTGAGCACGTTTGGTAGAGACAAGGTGTAGTGTTTTAGGCGCATCAGCAACTTAGGCCATATTACGCTGTATGTAATTTGTCTGTAAATTGCCTGTGTTCTTGTGGTCGATTTGCGGTTTGCTGGATAAAAAACCCGACTTTCCGGGAGAAAAAAACTAGCTTCCCTCGGCTGAAACCAACACTCAATCACATTGTGAAAAAGACAGGGAACACCTCCTCGAGTCATTGATAGGATTCGAAGTCAGATCCTCTCCAACCGGTGTGGGGAAGTTGTTTTAGGAGCATCAGAGATGAAGGACATTTTGCTCCTTGTATTTTGTCGGTAAACTGCGTGTGTTCTATGGTTGATTTGTTCTCTTTGCTGGACGGAAAATCCTATATGCAGGGAGAAAAAACCGTGCTACCCTCCCCTGAGACCGACTAACTCAGTAACATTGTGAAAAAGGCACATAAAAATTCCTCCCGTCATCAACAGGACTGGAACTGAGGTCTTTTCCACACTGTGGGGAAGACGGCGATCCCACCAACTGTGCTACCCACGAAGGCGTGTGGGCAGGCGATTCTGCGAACTCTTCTATCCACGAGAGCAGCCTCGTGGGTAGCACATTTGGTACAATTGCCGCCTCCCCAACTGGATGGAAAAGATCTGAGTTCTAATTCCGTCATCGACGGAATTCGAACCCAGATTTTTTTTTTTTTTTTTCGTTTTCCGGAAGATTTTCTCATAATCTCCAGAAAAAAACTTTCAGTTTCTGGGAGATTTTTCTTTCGGGGTTTTTATCCAGCAAACAGCGAATCTACCACAGAGCACACGCAATTTACAGACATATATACAGTGTAGTAGTGCCTAAGTTTGCTGGTGGTCCTAAAACTCTACATCAACAAGCTCTAACCACAAGTTTAGCATGTTTAGGACCTACTGGAACAAGGCATTCGATTCTGTGACCATCCACTTGACAATGTGCTGGCATTACTGGACACGTTGTGCAACACATGGGTAGCACGATCACAGAACACCCTGTAATACCTTGAAGAGTCCATGCTAATACTCATACGGATTGTATTTTGGAGAAAAGATTTCTGCAATATGGCAGAAACATTTCCTCGCATTACAAACACCAATGCAGATGGCGCTACATATATTTGGCCATCTTGTGACGAAACTTATATTTTTTTCACGTCAAATAGGAAAAAAAAAAGAAGTAAACTCCATTACAAGTTACGTAAATATTTAAAACACGTTTTATTCAGAAGGATTAATATACGTTTGAAGTCTTCGAGATGACTGCCATATCCTTGAACAAATGTTCCTATCATAGTAATATGATGTTGTTTTTATTAAAACTTGGTTGTCTCCTACCAGAGAAAACCAAAGCAACTATTTATGCGGATAACCCTGTAGAATATGCTACATTATTTGCATATTGATCGGATATAAGATGTGGAGGTGACTACCTACTCCATAAGTTAAACCACTCTGCAGCAATTAGTCAGGAGTCCAACCAAGACCATCTCTTTGATGCTTTAAGAGCCACTCTCAACTTTGTCAATTAACTGATTTGTGGAACTTTAATCTTTCGCAGCAACTTGGCAAACTCTAACAAATGATAACACAGAATCTATTAATGTGATGGCTAGTGGCATTTAAAATGTCATTGAGCTTTCAGCCCGGAGCTCCAATCAGCATGACCTCATTTTCTGCCTCAAAACTGTAAATTTTTCTCCCTCGCGGAAACATTTTTATTCAGATCATGAAGTAATGCCAGGGCACCAGTGACATTACTCCTTCCAGTTCCCTTCACTAACTTCAGCGAGCTACTTGGAAATGCATAAAAATTTTTCTAGCCACCTCTTAAGTGCTATCAAAGTATTACACTCTTGATGTCGCCGACTCTGATAAAATGACTATTTGAACATCGAAAAGAATACATGGGAAATCCCCTGTGCAAACGTTCAATCAAACTTCCCTCAAAATCTCAAAGAGAGGAGAGGCCCAACCATATCGGAAGATTCTTGAACGTGGTGCCCACCACTCCAGGTCCCAAATACTCAAATAACCCGTTACCCTTGACTTGATTATCATTACCAAAAGCAGCTCTTAAATGCTATCAAAGTATTACACTCTGATGCCGCCGACTCTGATAAAATTCCACATTTCATCCTAAAATCCATAGATCTCAGGTATACTGTTGATAATCTGACACAATGATAGAGAAAAACCTCTTTCCGCAGCAATAGATGCCTATGAAGTTATAGGCAATACAGAAATCAAGTACATTGCTCGACAAAATTAACAAAACAAAATGTTTTTCGTGATTATTTTATTGTGTACAATGAAAGGTTCCTCACTTTTGAGCGCCGGTTTATTAGCGAAAGTATTGTTAAGTCCTAACGATTTATTCCCATTGTCCCTAATCGGCGATGAGTGGACTGGATTATACTCAGAGATGTGTTCCGTAACCTCCAAATTCCTTTCAACCTGAGGTCGTACACTCAGCGATCACTGAATTATGACCAGTAAATTGGGGTTTTCTCGTCTAGCAAACAGGCAAATCGACCAGAGAACGCACGCAATTTACGGACAAATAAATATATGGGTAGTTGTAAGAAATCACGGGTGGCCCTAATATAATAATTTGAATTATGACCAGTCTGCACGGTAGCACAGTGGTATCGTCACTGTCCTACCCACACCGGGTGGAAAAGGCCCGGGTTCGAATCTCGTTAATGAAGCGAGGAATTTTAGTGGGCTTTTTTCACTCCGTGGTTGAGTTAGTCGGTCTCAGGCGCAGATAGCAAGGATTTTCTCCTCCAGAAACTGTGGTTTTTTTCGTCCAGCAAAACAGGCAAATCGACCAGAGAACACATGCAATTTACAGACAAAATAAATATATGGATAGATGTAATCATTTACAGAGGATCCTTATATATATATTTTTTTTTTAATTATGACCACCCCATCCGTAATGGATTAAGCCGCATTGCTTGCATTATAAAAGCCGAACAGCTTTTATGCGTTAAAAAATTACCACTGCTTTAACGTACGTTAAAGCAGTGGTAATTTGCGTCTGGTAGTGCAAATCAAAATGATAAATTAGGAATTATGGAAAGTAGAAGATGTCACGTAGTTTCAAATATGTATAATTGTGGGAACTCATGAATCGGGTGCTTCCATACCAGAAACGGGACGTCTTGTCGGTTGGTCACAGCTCACAGTGGTTAACGTGTACAAAAAATGGTTTTGAAAGGGTCAGACCATCTCCCGCCGACAGAACTGTAACGAATTATGCAAGGTGGATGTTCTTCGTGACTGAAGAGTGCAGCGCGCTGTACGGGCTCAACAGCAAGTCACTGTGCGATGGTTGACATTGCAATACAACATGAGGACAGCAAGCACAATGTCCCAAATGATTATACACCGCACTCTCAAACATATGGGGTTCCACAGCAGCGACTTAAGAGACACCCTCTCCTCATGGCTGATTATCATCAACGGCGAATGCTAGGGAATCAACAACACGCTGGTTAGACACTGGAAACGAGTGTGCTTGTCGGATGAGTCCAAATACCTGGTGCAACACGTCGACAGACGCCTTCGTGTGCGTGGCGCAAGCAACACGAGTCTATGGAAAATGAGACATTCCCACCATTGGAGTGAGGTCAGGCTAATTTGAAGATGGTAATATCCTCACTATGTTTCCTCGAACCACTCTTGCACATTGTGGGCTCGATGACATGACGCAATATCGCCTTGGAAGATCCCGTTTCTTATGAGACCGTGTGCACCCTAGTGCACACGGTCTCATAAGAGCAAACATAGTAAGGATATCACTCATCTTGAATGGCCTCTAAATTCGCCTGACTTCACTCCAATTGAACATCTGTGGTATATTTTGGAACAGAAGTGAAGCGTATGGACAACTATCATCTATTCCAATACTGTGGAGGACCTTACAAGCAGCATGGCTGCAGATCCCTACGGGCGTCTTTAGACATGTAGTGGAGTCAATGCCTAGGCGAATAGCGGCTGTTATACGTGCGAATAATGGCCCAAGACGATATTGATAGGTGGTCATAATTCAGTGACATTGTAAAAAGTTCTACAAAAGTTTGAATTCATCATAAGTGGTGTGAATGCATCATGACTTTCAAGTGAATCTTGGCTGCTAGAATATTAGCATGAAATAAGACTTCAGTATAAGAGAAAATTGAACTTTATTATCGACTTGAGATATATTTAACACGAACGCTTACACAAAATAGATCTATTCAAAAGCGGGTATTCGGCCTCCAAGTTGACTTTTGCGAGAAACCACTGTATCAAAAATACTATTCAACTTTCTTCAAGATGCCACGAGTTCCATCCAGTATCACAGTATCTCCTGAAAAAAAAAAAGTGTATAAATATCCATCTGGGGCTCATAGTCCATATCTATATATGAAAAATAAACTTTTTTTTTCTCTCAACTTCAAAATTTGAAACGATAAACTTTGAAGAAACAAAAGATTTTTCCAGGAAAATCTATTACCTTTTAGCATTTCATCGAACTAAAATACACTTTCTAATATTATTTTACAATTAATGATAATTTATTTTATATCATTTAATATACAAGATAAGCTTATTGGTTCAATTAAAAGACATACTTGGAAGAAGATATTTTCGACACATCAAAATAAATCCTAAATTTAAAATAGATCACTAACTAAAGATATCTGAAGTCCAAAGAGTTGGTCAGTCTGTATGAATATATGCTAACACCTTATACTATTATACCTGTACCTTGCCCTCGTGAGCAGCATTGCTGGTAGAATCGTCATCCTCTCCACACCAGGTGGAAAAGACCTGGGTTAGAATCCCGTCGATTAAGGAAAGAAATTTTTATGGGCCTTTTTCAGAAATGTCTGAATTGGCCGACAATTGGCGGTCTCAGGTGAGGATAGCATAGTCTTTTTTTTTTTTTCTGGAAACTGGTTTTTGGTCCAGCAAACAGAAAATCGACGACAGAACGCACGCAATTTAGAGACAGCATACACGGAGAAATATGGCCTTAGTCTTTGGTGCTCCTAAACCCTAATGTTTCCAAACTAGGGGGAAAATTAAGGTTCAAGTGGAAAAATGTGCAATAGTTGGCAAAGTCCAAGAGTTGATCAGTACACTAAACACAAATCAACAGCACGCTAAAAACACAAGCCAATAAACTTTAGTAGACAAGTAGCTTGTTATGACTTAACAATGCGTGTAAACTTATGATAATTTATAAAGCATGCCACCTGTGAAATATGCAAATTGGTTCGTGCTATCCAAAAATGGACGTCTGTCGAGACGTCCAGTTTTGGGGAGAATCTATTCCTATGATTAAGTGTTTCCCTTAAAGACGTACAACTACGAGACCTGCATTGCACATTACGCCTGCGCAGACCATCGTATCCCTTCATAGTGATCCCTTCTCCCTTCTGGTCCCTTGGCTTCTGGTCTCTCTCTCTCTCTCTGGGCCTACATTTCGGCGAGATAATCCTGTTGTAGGATTTAAGGCGCATCAGCAACTTAGGCGATATTGCGGCATATATAATAATATATCTGTAAATTGCGTGCCTTCTATGGCCGATTTTTCTGTCTGCTGGACGAAAAACCAGAGTTTTCGGGAGGAAAAACCATGCTCATCTTGCCTGAGACTGACTGAACTCAGTCACTTTGTGAAAAAATGCCCATAAAAATTGCTCACCTCGTTGACGGAATTCAAACTCAGGTCTTTTCCACCCGGTGTGGGGAAAATGGCGATCCTACCAACTTTACTACCCCACGAGCAGATATTCCTGAAGTAGATGCAAATTTGGAAGACAGTTGGTGTGCTGACGTCTTTCTGTCTTTTCTGATATCAGTAGTTATGAATAAATATCTGTTATCTGCTAGTGTTGTGATCCTTCTTGGTTACCTAGTACAACTTTTGAATGCTTTCCCCTGTTTCCTGGAACTGGCTACACAATCGAAATATCACATTTGGATATATATTTAGGGCCCTTCCTAATCGGCCTGGATTTTCCCGACGCCATCCTGTCGACTGCTCTCCAAAGAAATAAATCGTTCATATCTTGTCATTGGAAATTGAACTGAGTGACTCGCGGTCAAACCGCTGTATTCCAAACCGTATTTAGAAGGCTCATTTGTACTTGCATCAGTTAATTGACATATGCGCACAATTTCGACTCAATTTATAAATCAATTTGCAAAGGAAGGGCTCCTTCTCATTTCACGTGTGAAGGGGCCTCTGCTTAGTATGAAAATTGATTCTGTGAGCTTTTATATTCAATAAAAATAGAAGAAAAATGACTACTGAAATCCCCTTTCTGATATTTTGTGTGTTTGTGTTCTTACGAATTCATGATCTGCTTTATGGTGTATGTAGCTTATTTGCGTTGTAGCTAATGTCCACTCAAGAAATGTAGTATTTCCTCTTACAATTGTCTCAATACTTTAATTTCTGCTATCAGTTTAGGAAATCAATGTATGGTGGAGGCCAATAAAAATATTAATGACAATTTAGAAAGGTGGGTGGTACACTAATAAGAGAACAACGGCACGAATACAGCAGTCATACGTTGCCCATAAGCAAAATATATCCGTGTGAAAGATTTTTACTGTGCAGAACTTGCAATATCTGCCACAACAAGCATTTATACAGTCTGACATAGGTTTATTAAGAGAATATTGTACTCATAATAATCATAGAGAGAGAGAGAGAGAGAGAGAGAGATTATTGTGCATGCAAAATTCTTTTATACGACTTTCAGACTTAATATTTTCTACACTTTTAGGTGAGAAATGCGCTGATGAATATGAAGCTTACCTGAAGAAAACATAGAAGTAGCTCCATGCAGACCTATTACGCATGGCAGACCATATTCACGTGCAACAACAGCCCCTGAAAAAGGACGAATGAAAATCATTAGCAAATGTCACAAAGCAAGTAGGACAGTCTCACACATTTCGATTTTGATAGTCTTTGGTAGTGTTAAAATGTTTCTCTGATCAATGACGTCAAGTAAATGTGATAAGGCATTTTTCACATAAGAATATTCAAATAATAAAACTGACATGGTAGAACTAGTTAAAATAAAAATATATCCTAAGAGAAATAGTACTTTAATTATACTGGCAATTTGTGGGGGGGAAGTTTTTTCTTTATTTACTTTATAATTATTTTATATTTTATTATATTTATTTTAACCCCTTTTGTTATTTATATCCTCCCTTATATTTATTATTACCAAATAAAGGTATTATTACCAAATATGTAAGGACCCGTCCTTACATTAATTAATAAAATTTGTTAAATATTATGAGAATTTAACTGTAATACGAATAGTGGTTTTCTGGTAAAAACAACATGAGTTAAGTAGCACTGGAATTCAAAAATACCTTCCAGTCACTCCTTGTTTAGTTGTAGCTTGTTTGTATGGAAGTTCTTTGACGAGTCAGTGAAAGTAATATACCATGACAAATCCCCATTAAGACAGAAGCAGATGCACCATAGTAAGGGCCAAGAGTGCTTAAGCTGGCCCTCTTAAAGATTTCACGGTGAAACGCTATTAGAGGTAGGCGACGTCACCAGGTATGCGCGCGTGAGGTCACGGGAGGAGCTGTGACGCTTCTCAGCTGACCTGAACTTCCGCCTCTCTTTCTGGATTGTTCTCGTATGTTCGAGGTCCACGGAAGTTGGGACACAAAGAGTAAAGAAGACCCGCCCACGGAAGAGGAGAGGAGACAAATGAGAACACAGGAAAAAGGATGTGCAGATCTCCTATTGGCCAGGAAGAAAGTAGAGGGAATTTTGAGAGGGAGATTCTGGAAAAGTTTTCGTGGCATTTCTGGAAAAGTTTTCGGAGGAGTCGGAAGAAGTTCACGGAGCGGTCTGGAGAATGATTTGAAGGAGTTGGAGAACGATACAAAGCAGAGCAGTAGTCTAATTTGGGTGATAGCTGCAGACCTGAGGTAGATGGAAGCAGTGATAGAAATTCTGCATATCCCGACAGCCCGTAGGAATGTTCACCTGTAAACATGGAAGCCGTAGTGAGGAAGAAGGAAGAATCACACCCTGAGAATTATATAGGCAAAGCCAGTCGAATGAGTGGTCGAACCATTGACCTACTCGAAAACCCCTCTATCCACGGAAGAAGAAATGCTGACCGGTAAAGAGTATGCGACACTGATTGATTCCAGCCGTGCAGTACCCGGTAGGGAAACACCATGATCACCGAGATCCCCAAATGAGCGCCCCCGCATTCCAGTACCTGAATGACCGATATGAAAGGAAGCCGAGCAGAGAGGAAAGTTCCAGGCCAAACACGTAAGTGCTAGAGAGTTTACCGAAATAGGTGTACTTAATTTATTAAGGAGAGGACTTTAGGAGAAAAATGTGTATATTTAAGTAATGAATATATGAATAAAGGGGTAATGTATTTAAGACGGACGCAGCCTATAATTTGGAGTGAAGCTCCTCATATAAATGCTTGCTGGAAGGAGAGGGTATAATAGATAACTGAGAATTGTTAAAGGTTGGGAAAGGTTTTTATAATATGTATGAAATTGAAGGTTGAAATTTCAATTTATTATGAGTTGATTTGTGGAGAGTATTTCTGATTTGAGTAGGGGCTAATTAATAAGTTATATATAAAGGTATAGAGGATTAACTGTTCTGAAGGGTAATGTTAAATTGAATTGATTAATATCTCCTGTTGACCTGATTGCAGAAAGGGTGTCTGATTGAATAAATGCAATTTTCTTACAAATTGAGACACGAACTCTGAAGGTTTTTGTGAGCCAGTTCATTGGTGGTAGTTGTTGGTTTATTATACAGACTGTTCAGGAGAAGAGTGGGAAGAATCTATGTAAAGTGTATGACACGACCTATTGAAGTCCCTGTAAAGAACATGAAGAGACACCATGTCATAATGAATAATAATGTGTATTAGAATAGGATATCAGATGATGAAACAATTGAGTTTGAACAAGATATTTACACATATAAAGGTTAATGAATTAACAAGTCACCAGCCAAATATAGTTTGACCAAATACTATTGCTAATTTTTGTATGATATGTTAATAAACATTGTTTTATTTTACATTCATGTGTTAGAGTCTGTCATTCCGAAACTCAGCCAATCCGGTAGAAAAATACCTAAAATAATTGGGGTCCCCTTTGGGTCTGGTAATCTTCTGAGAACAAACAAGTCAGATGCTAAGTGGGAGGATTGGACTACGGGGATATACATATAAAAAAGGGGATAAATTATAATAATTAAAATATAAAGAAAATTAGGGCAACCAAGAAAAACAATAAATACCCACACCCCCCAAAATAAAATACCAACCCCCACAGTACTTTGCAATTCCCCACTTTGCAATCTGACTCGTATATCTATCAGGAGCTTTCAGGTTCTAAGGGGTTTCTATATTATTATGTTCCTCCATTGGGTTTGGCACAAAATGACTAAACAAAGACCGTTTAAAATATACACAAGATTTTATTACATATATTTACATAAATGAAATTGTTCAATGATCCAGTACATATTATAATTGGTATTGTTCTATTACCATACAAGCATAAAATTATTGATTAAGTTTAGTTATATTCCTGTACAACTTCCATTATATCACAAGGCTAACAACATCTTTCTTATGCCACTCTTTTTATACATTACTGAGTAAAACATTCTCTGAGTAAATCATGTTTTATTCTAATAGATCGGGCTTGTCTCTCACATTCCAATCTTCCTTTTTTTAACAGTAAGGTTTCTCTGTTAGCAACATTAAGGGTAATCTCTTTCTAATTAGATTATCTTTTCTAATACATTAGCATTCATCTTTTAAATCAATATTTATCTGAATCCCTAAGTTATGCCAACAACCTTACTCTTGACTTGTCAACTTATGACAGTTCAGTGTATCACATATATACAAACGCTCTTTCTATAATCCCTCTGAATTATCCCACTTCCAAAACTGTTACCTTACTTTACGTTACTCAAGAAAATTTTCTGCATCTATGAATCTCCCTCTCTTTACCTTTATCTAGGGAACTTTATCTTAATTACACATTTTTTAAGGTACATATCTCTTATTACATATGTTATAATGTCCCTCTTATAATTCCTAACCCTTCTTTAGAGTCCTATAATTTACAAGTGAATACTCATGTTAATTAGACTCTTACCTCTGATACTGAACAGGATCTTTTGGTTGGGCCTTTCGTTTCTCAATTGGCTGTAGTCTACGTCTGGATAGGGCATCACTGAGTCTCTTAGGAATTTATGGGCTGGTCTTCGATACTGCTACTTAGCCTTCGGTTCAGCTATTCTGGCGGGTTCGGGACTACAACTTTACCTTCTCAGCTCATTTATCTGTGCATTGGCTTTTATCACTGCCTTCAGATGACTGACTAGAGTTATTTCTCTCCTTACACAAACACTTATTTTCACGCTGGCCACTTTCACTTCCTTCCGATTACGGACTAGGCTTATTTCTCCTTACACTTCACTCGTTTACATACGAGCCACTACCCTTACTTCCGATGACGGACTAGGCTTATTCCTTCTTACACTTCACTCATTTGCATACGGGCCACTACCACTTCCTTCCGAGGACGGACTAGGCTTATTTTCTCCTTACCAAGGCTCCTACTTCAGCTTCACAAGGCTGCTTCTTTAGGTTTACCAAGGTTCCTCCTTTCACTTATTTGCACACTGGCCACGTTCACTCCCTTCCGATGATGGACTAATCTTATTTCTCCTTACACTTCACTCGTTTACATACGAGCCACTTTCACTACCTTCCGATTATGGACTAGGCTTGTTTTTCTCCACTATATTTCTTCCTTGACTATATTTCTTGACTGTACTTAAAGTTATCTAACCCTCCACAACTTACTACTTCCATCTTAACTTTGTCAAACTTTCTAAACTTGCTAACCTCTGTCTTCTTGGCTACGCGCGCTCTCTTTTTGTTCTAAGAATTTGTGTACCGCCCTTTTTTTTGTTGGCCCACCTTCGCTCAGAAATTTAACCACTCGTACTTCAATATTTAAATTTACATCCAGAACTATTCGCTAGTGTGGATTTCCCATACTGTCTCCATCCCCGGTAGATCCAACCTCTCATTTTAATATCAATATTCGTTTCCCAGGCCGTCTGCTCCTTTTGAAGTCGGCCGAACATTACCACAGGCACCTGTTACTACCTCACACTTACCCTAAATTTCTGCGGAACAAGCTATTGCAGACAACCAGATGCTAGCCCCATTGTTTTGGGCACGGTATTAGTCTTGTACTTACTTCCTGTTTGTCTCCCGGAGTCTCTGATCAAAGGAATGCTCCGACTAATCCGGCTCACCTTTCTATTGTTGTTCCTGAGCGACCCTGCTACCCGTTTTAGACCTTTAGATTTGTTTACGGTACTTGTAGCTGAGTGTTTATCCATCTGTTGGTAGAAATTTTCGAGCAGTAAGTCCCACGACTCTCCCTTCCCTTCGATTAGCCCTCTCCTAATTTAATCTCCCCCCCCCCTTTTAACGATCCACTTTGTTGAATTTATTTGATTTGTTATATTTTATTTTTCAATATAACTATTCCTGACGTATCCTTTATTATTAAATTTCTCAGTTTGGGAACGTCGATCTGTTATCTTTATATACAATTTCCTTGTAAGATTTTATCTTACAAATTCAATAATGATTACAGTAGATATCTTTCTCAGAGCCAGTTATTATGGTTTACCGAAAGTAGTTTTGTCTTTTTTCAGTAGCATTATCGATATAAAGTATCTGTATTCTAATCGACAGGTCTTATATGTTGTTCGGTTCAAATTATCTAAAATTATGCTCTGTTTCTGCAATTTGCATAAAACAAAATTCGTTCACATCCGAATATGTTCGGCCAGAATATAATTTTACTGCAAACTCCAGCTATCACTTATTGTGATTTTAAAGCGAGACCTTTGGTAGTTGGGTTGAATCACTCTAGAGGTAAGTGGGTAGCGAGAAATGTTTCTCTTGCTATGATAAGGTTCTTGATAAGACACAGAGTGCTGATCTTGAGTGCTGTATAGTAAGTAATTGGTAATAATTTATCTGATGCTGAGAATTTAAACTTGGTCCTGGAGTTGTAGGATCTGGAGTGAATGGTTCCAGATCGTACGTTTTTTCAAAATCGCATATGCGTTCAGAGCAACTGGAATCACTGACTCAGAGAAGAAAAAAAAATCCCTAAGAGGAGAAAAAAGCAACTTTTCAGAGGATCCATGTTGCGCCTTGGTAAGCAACAATGTCCTTTCAATATGATATTCCTTGGGCGGCATGATTGCGTAGGTAAACTGTGTTGTTTGAAGATAATAAAGCACTCCAAACCTACGTTGGCATTATTATGTTTATTATGATTATCACAAAAATTTGTTCTGGTAAAAACTGATCTTTTGTGATTATAATATTGCAAAGGCAGCTGTCACTGAATAAGTGGTAAAG
Source organism: Mastigoproctus giganteus (assembly GCF_048544385.1). Taxonomy (NCBI): domain Eukaryota; kingdom Metazoa; phylum Arthropoda; class Arachnida; order Uropygi; family Thelyphonidae; genus Mastigoproctus; species Mastigoproctus giganteus. The sequence goes on along the minus strand of NC_143583.1, from coordinate 95,163,780 downwards.
AAATACCACGAAATGTTTGAACTCCATTATGTACATATTTCCAATTCGGAAATAAGCATAGTAATACCAACGTAGGTTTTGAATGCTTTATTATCTACAAGCAACCCTTTCAATAATTTAAGCTATCCATTTTTCAAACGATGTTTAAAAAAATTGTAAAATCAAAACATTCCAGAAGAATTTACTTTAAGGAATATCTTATCTTCCCTTGGTGCTATTTATGATGGTATTATAAATAGCATTGAGATATCCAGGGTACATCTATGAAATGGCAGATGCTTGTGGCCGTTATATTGCGCATATGGTATGTGAGAAATTTCAGGAAGAACTTTCTCATCCGCATTTGCTCAATTGTAAGGTTTCTAAACTGTGACTCACTTCAAAACTGCACGGATTGTGAATGATCTTTTGCGATTATTATGGCTAAATATTCGAATTCCTCCCATACTTGCTCCAACATGTCCTTTGTCACTGACTCCACAGCAGTAACAATGCGATTTTTGATCCAGGGTTGTGGACAACGCTGGCACGTACACAGCATCCTTAACGTACCCACAAAAGAAGCATAAAATCCGGTGACCTAGTTGGCCAGCTGTAGAGCACCAAGTCATGGGGTCCACTGCGACCAATCCAACGGAGAGGGAGCACTTCGTTGAGGAAACTGCGAACATCCAAATGCCAATGAGGCGGCGCCCCATCTTTCTGGAAAATGTAGTAGCCGGAATCTTCGTTAAATTGGGGAAATAGCCAGTTCTGCAACATATCAAGATAGGAGTGACTACTCACTGTGTTCTCCATGAAAAAGAAAGGGCCATAAACCTTTGCCCGGGAAATTACACAGAAGACGTTAACTTTAGGTGAATGGCGCTCGTTCTCGATTGTTACATGTGGGTTTTCTATGCCCCATATGCAAAGGTTGTGACAGTTCACCTTGCCACTTAAATTAAAAGTTGCTTTGCCACTGAACACAAACGGGGAGCAGAATTGGAGCCACAGCGACAGTGGAGCCGTCTCGAGGTGACCTTCTAAAACTCGTAGATTTCCTTTTTCATTTGGTGTATGCCAAGTTAATAGACGGTTGATTGGTACGGAATTATTCTCATTTGAAATCTGAAAACCTTTTTTGGGACTCCGTGGATTATCGACCATCAATGCGAGCACTGATTCTTTCTACTATCAAGAAGAAACAGTGGATTATTCTTATGGAATTTTCTCCGGAATTGATAAAAATTATATCTAAAAATCAGTGATTATAAAATACTGCACCTTAAAATTTAGTACCACAAATTCTTACCGTGAGATATGAGACCTCCAAGTTCAGTAACAACTCCTGCCAACATGGGGAAGTAGGGACTCCACCCGATGTCTGTGCTGAAAGTGATCAGAATGTCGCCTGGCTGAAAGTGAAAACAAAAGATTTTTGGTTTTTCAGTCTCGCAACTTAGCAAATCATTGAAAAACCACATTGAAAGATAAGTGCGCACACACACAAACCTGAATACTTGAAACATCCTCAAAGTGTTGTACAACTCTGGCAGTACCTTTCGCTACACCCTGGCTAACAGGAGACCCTGAAATAATAAAACCACCATTACAATAATAGTTTTAATTTTTATCAGCACTTTTAAAACATGGCATATTGAGATAGTGGTAATGAAAAAGTGGTCTCTCCTTGTGTACTCCTTGAAAGCACTTAGCTTTCGAGGCGTACGCAAGAAATATTGGAAGAGAGATTTTTTCCTTTCTCTGCAATCACTGCCCCTTAGAGCGTATTTTCATTTTTGGTATGACCGCTCATATAAATCAAGATAACTCCATTTCTTATGTTACAAACGTTTAACATCACCCAAAATGTCTTCGTTGTTTTGGTTAGAACCGAATTACTGATTCTTAAAATTTTAAAGAAATCTCTTTTAATGAGCCGAAATTTTAGTGAGAGTGTATTTTGTTAATTATCCTGCACCTCACTATTTTATAAATGTACTGTGGAAAATATTGAAAACTTACCTCTCATCTCTAGAGTGGTTGTCGTTTCTGACTTTTGGTAGATGTTTATCTGAAACAAACGAATTATAACTTAAGTTCATCAAGCGCATAAAAGTCACTCTCTAAGCAAATATCATCCAAGTACAATACTACAGATTTACCTTGTTTCATGTGAATGGTGTACAGTGATCTTATGATTCACAATATTCACCGAATACGAATGCTTTTGTATTCGTATTCGGTGAGGGAAAGGGAAGCTTTTGAAATTACCGAAATGGTGGCTGTCTCATAAAGAAGCAAAATATTTGAACATAAATTTCATAAGTCAGGTTTCCAAATAAAACGGAAATTTCGGATGGTACTGGTTCTGCATATACTCAATACTCACCAAAATCAGAATGGAAGTAAACTGTGAGAATAAACAAAAACATAGGCTAAGTGTTTTTGTTTAAACTTGTAAAATGCCCAGGCGACATTTTAGAAGCAGAGGATGAGGCAGAGAAACGAGCGATTTTAAAACTCAATAATTAAATAAAGAATATGTATTTTCCAAATTACAAATATGCCATCTTAAAGAACATATCGTGCCATTTATTTTTTGAAGATGATATCGTCGAGGTGACCTCCATCTCTGTGCAGGCACATTCTTCTAATCTTCCACGCATGTTTCCTATGACGCGGCGTAGCACCTCCAAAGGAAGCGAATTTGTTCCGGAAATATTTTCACGAATTCTTTCTTTCAGCTCTTCAGTGTTGTGGGCGACCACACAATAGTGAAGAGCTGAAATACACCTTAGTTTTTAAGTGCTCCCATGAAAACAGCCACACGCCGAGAAGCCTGGGGGGCCTCGGAGACCAATAAATGTCACCATTCCTGGAGATGATGTAGTTGTGGAAAAACAGCGTACAGTGTCCATTGTCACTTTGGCGATATGAGACGTGGCCTGTCTTGTCACTGATAAAGTGATAAGACAGTGTACGTTAAGTAATTTTTAACAGAATTAAGGATATTTGAATAATTGTGGTCATATGAATATCATGTCTTAACACAAAACAATATTCAAACCGATACAAATTATAAATATGCAAAACATTATTTCTAGAATGGAAGAAAGCAGAGGATTAAGTACAAATACCTTTTGAGAAAAAAAACCGTGGACAGCTACGTTAATCCATGACATTGCTCAACCTTAGTTCATTGAATACAACACGGAGGTTATCCACTAACTATCAATGTGAATGCGTATCGAGACAAAATTTTGGGACTACCACGCTGATTTGGAAATGTTTTGTTTGGAAAACAGTCTTTAAACTAACGATGGGATTTTCCAACAGGACGAAACAGCACCACATATAGCGCACAGAATTTACATCTGTTGGAGATAAAGTTTACTAATCGACATATTTCACGTGGCACCTTACTTTCCAGAGCCCAGATGTGCTGAATATTTAATTTTTTGTGTGTGGAGTTCTGTTTGCGAAAGAGCTGAGAAGATGTCGCATGTTGTAAATGGTTTTGATAATCGAAGCAATAAGACTTACCGGCTTTGGAATTCCTGGAGCTAATTCTGGAAACCTTAGCTGATCCAATTCATGGTGAAAACGATGTCTTCTTATAACTCTAAAATAGAGTAAAACTTTAATGTTTCTCACGAAACGTCCCGGCATAATTACACAAATCTACGAGTAAATGAAGGCACAACAGCCACTTATTTTCTGCTCCTCGAAACCGCAGTCTTAATTAGAACAGCGGTTACGTCACTATTTTTCCATACTTTGTGGGAACCGGATCGGAATACCGTCTGTATGGGAGGATTCTTTAATGGATTTGTCACACCGAATCGAGGTAGCTAATCTCAGATGATGACAACTACATGGTTTTATTCCGGAAACATGAGTTTTTCATTTCGAAAAACAGGCAATGACTTCCCAAACCGCTAAACTTACTTAATACAGTTTGAAATTACGAATTCTTTTTCAGAGAAGATACACGCCGACAACTTCAATGGACACGCGTCGGTCATTTGACTGCCTTCCAGTTCTAGTTACACATTAAGATAGTCAAATGACGTCCATCAGAAAGTCAGCCACTTAACAGAAAATTAATGGTACACTTTAAAGTTAGATTTTATCTACAGTAAACACGTTAGAGAGAAAGTAGTGTCTGTTGTGCTTTCATTCAATATCAAAATATAACATAAAAAATATAAAATTCATGCTCTTCCCAGATTCAAAGTGAGCAACTTCCTAGAGAGCTATTAATTATCATTACTGCTGAACTCAATCGACACACACTGTTCACTGAATTGAGGCATGTTAATCGGAACTTTTGTTTCTTATTTTTAGCTATATAATATTCTTCTATATTTGAAAAGAAAAAGAGAATAAACCATGTATCGTCCCTCTTTCCTTATAGACCATCATTTACGAAACTTTCATGTGGTAAAACAGTGCATATTTATTTAAATTATTATAATTGTTTTAGAGAACACCTAACAGGCGCTGGCATTACTTATTGAAAATCGGTGCCCGAAAAAAATACCATATAGAATTTTTAGCCTTCTTTGTAATTCAATAAACAACCTCCTTATACCCGAAAATGGTGCAAAAGCGCTTAATACTACTGTATTCAGAAATGAATATATGTGTACTGTATAGTGAACCCCCAACTCACTTAGATAAAAGGCGTGGATTCCTTGTGAGCAGAAGAGTTCCTATTTCGTCCATCTCCATAAAGTAAACTAATTCAGGCTGAGGTAGATATCCTTCCAATACCATCAACGAACCCAGTCGTCGGAAACCTTTACGAAGGTCATTGATACTCCTGATAAACAGAGACTATAAAATAAATTTAATTTTTGAATTTAAAGATAGATCAGATTTATTATCATAGATGATTCTATAAATAATCGAAATAATTTACAATGAATTCTCAATATTGCTCAAATTCTATCTGCTCAATTATCAAATAATATTTTCCGATAGTATAAACAACAAATAGTCAATTGGTAGGATGTTAAATATAGCATTATGATTATAAAATGAGAGTGTATAGATTTTATTAACTAATCAATTACCAGAAACTACAAAGTTCCTAATAATGGTTTCTTACCTTTGACATTTCTCTTAGCCTCACACCCCTACGACACTGGGGAAGTAGAAATTTCAGAAAACACCTAAAAATAATTACTAACGGTTAGTTTTCTATGACCATAATTTCTTGTATAACAATATTTCTACTTCATTCACACAGAATAGTAAGACGCCATTATTCACTCTGTACATAAATTAGATTCTTCCAATTCAGCCACAGATTAGAGGGATATAAATTTGTAACACTCAGAATTTGAAATATGAAGTAAACTACAACGTTACCTTAAAATGTTGTCGATGTCAAGGTCCATTGAATTAAATTTCTTTGAATGATAACCTTGTCCGATGCAAATTAATAACTAATAATAATTTCGGTCTAATTCACTTCAACAAAATTTACCCATTAAGGCACAAAAGTTCAATTTTTAGAAAAGAAAAATTTAATTTGAAGAAAGGCTAAACATTATTAAAACCAACCTTGTTTTGAAATCAATAGGAAATTGCAATTTCGAGATTATTTCACTGGTATTGCTGACTTCTTTAGAATTCAGTTGTTTCATCGTGCTTCCGATTGAATTCTGAAAGACAAAATCCATGGGTAGGATTTTAGCGTTGTTAATTACAGCTCTTTTAGAATACTAAATAACAAAATATTCACGTCATAACATTCTCTAAAATGGGCTATCTTAATACCTATTTGAATACAAACTATTCTTTTATTGAAAATTGGTGCTTGGAATAAGAAATGCGCACATCCTATTTCAAAATATTAATCATTAATTGTATTTCCACGGAAGAAACAAAAGTACGCACACTTTCAGTCAAAATAGCTAAAATATTTCATTCAACAGCATGTGAACGCAGGCACCACCCACACGCACACTCTTTTACATTCCGAGAAAGTCAGAAATGTGGCACACACAAAGTACTCACATGCAGCATTTTGACCAGAGGCAGTGGATCATCTCCCCATGGTACGGAGTAGAAGTCGAACTGGAAATGAAAATTTATTCAAAGCTCAGTAAAATCTCTGCAGAACTAGAAAGAAGAAAGCAATGCATTCTTTCCTTATATAAGCGAGTAAAACATGATGAAAGTTTTAAAAACTTTTCAGTTCTCTTTAATAATGAAACAGTTACTGCATTCGTTGAACAGTTCTTATTAACCTTAAGATAAATACACTGTACGGTGCAGACTTACCTCTTTCAGACATCTGTGTCCATGTTTCTCTAAAAACTGCTTGAACTTTTCGCCGGATGTGGATGGAGTCTCTTTTAACCAACGGAGGGCCTCCTGTCGTAATAAACAATAACCAAGTCTGATAAAGAGAAGTACACTAGTAACATGTAGACTACGTTTCCTTCAATCGTACTGCTAGTCTAGCTAATTGACGCAATCCTTTTTCTAAATTAAATTTAATTATTAAAGAAATATTTGTTTTCTTTATTATTTTGCTTTTTTCTTGTCATGTGGTTTCCTCAATGTATTTGTCATTAATTGATTCATTTATTTAAGTTGGTTCTACTTATTATGGTTTAGTTTTCAGCGTTAATTTGCATATTCGAGTTTAATTTATACTTATCGATCAGCTGAGTCGACACCGGAATTTGCATATCGCTTAAGTTCGTTTATTTAAACTACGGGTGGCAATGGCTGTGGCGCATTAAGTTTCTTGAGTTTTGTTTGTTCTTTCCGGATAGTACAGGGATATCCATTGACATTTAGCTGAATATCAAACAACGACTGAAATATGTGGTATAACAAATGTTTCCGTGGTATAATAGATCTCTCTGTGACGGACTTAGGCTTTGCTTTGCTTATTTTGGAATCCACAATTATCTATGGCCCCTGGACAAGTGTGGGAATTCATTGTCTTCATTTCAGAGTGTCATTTGTTATGATTTGCTTTTAATTCGACAGTTGGTTATCTTGGAAGTCAGGTAGCAAAATCACAGCTTGCAAAGTATAACCTAACATTACATACATTTCTGTTCAGTTTTGATAAAATTTGTATTTCATTTTTATTGTAATCTTGGAGATATAACAGTGCTTGTTTTAGCAGTGAAGAAATATTTGTGGTTTTAGTTATTGTACTTTTGTTTTATTTCAAATATTACTAAAATGATCAAATTGCGATGGTTTCACATTCTTCTGTGATTAAGTCATTAAATGTAAAATGCTTTATAACTGAAAAAGGATTAAGAATAGAATGAAAAATGGTAATAATTAAAATGGTCTGCATTCTTTAACGAGTCGTCATCTCACCACTTCATGTAAACCGGAACAGACTCATCTCCCAATAAGAAAGAGTGAAATTTATTTCTAATGACGATTTATGAAACTTGGTTTATCGTTCGGTGCCAATGCACATAATGGGAAATAAATTCAACACGCCTCAGCTTTTTCAGTTTAATAATCTTGATGTAAAATAAAGACAACGTGTTTAAAAATTATAAATAAACATTTCGAAATATTAAGCAAAAGTTTGCGCAGTAATATCGTCCTATAAGTTTCACTCCTTACCACAGAAACGGATTATGTACAAAAAATCAATCAGAAATGTATACTTGCCTCCAAACTCATGGCTTTAAACTTTCTTGGCTCTATGTCTTGGGCTATCATCGAAGTCAAATCCTGAAAAAGAACAGAGAAGCTCATTAAGTGAAGTATATTTAAATTCACGCGAATCCAAGTCGAGAACGATTAATCCTAGACCTACATAATCGTTGTGTCTATTGGTAACCCAGGAGGAAGTTTTAATAAAAACAACAGCTCCAACTTATAATTACAGTTTAGCTAATTCTGTGTCCTTGTCAAATATGCACAGATAGTGTACTCACCTGGATTGCAGCTGGAACATCTGCACTCTCCACCTGAGTACAAGTGCCGAGTAGAAATGCAAAATCGCTCAACGCTTCTGTGGTCTGCCCTGAAATAAAATTTAAATATAGCAATGAGAGATTTCTTTCCTCTGAGATATTCAGGTCAGCTGCATATCATCGAGACAATATTAAGAGCGGTATGTATAAATCTTAATAACTGTTGTTCCTTCTAACGACTCCAGTTTTCAAAGATTAAATGACATAATTGCAAAATCACCGAAAAAGATTCTCGTACATCGTAACAGGGGAAGTACCGATTAACCGATTTTACGTTGGGCATTTAAATAATGCCGCCAATTTCAGATTAAAAACAGAGAAAGAAAAAGCAACAACAAAAATTTAGAATAAGAAACAAATGAATACAATTTTCAATAATAATTTCGTCTAATTTATTCTTTGTGAGAAATCATACCTTTCCTGGCCTTTGAGAGAGTAGAGAACAGAATTATATTGAACAGAGATGCCGTTAGAGAGCACTCACCATGGCGTACATGTGCCTGTAAAGAAATAAACTTTTAAAAGGTGCATTACTGTATTTAGAGAATTTGTATCCTGTAATATATTTGCTGATAATATTTGTTTGATTAACTAAATGGTATTAAACTCTAATCAGTGAAATGTGCTGTTTCGTATTAATGAGCGTCTAAATATATTATTAAGTAAATTTACAAAATATTTCGATAAATATGTTATGACACATACGGAGAAAAAATATCCTACCTACCACCATATACGCTAATCGAGGTTACGCACTCAATTTCCAGAAAACCTGGCTCATTCTGAACTGTAGATGATTTCTCTGAGCATCTGAGCTTTTGATATACGGATAGGTAAAATATATGAAATGATCAAAAGATCTTTAATATCTTAATGATCAAAAGATCTTTAATAAATTAAAGATTATATACAAGATCAAAGAAAATAATTAAAGATAATAATCCCCAACCAAAAGAATTCATTCTGTTACCGTCGTATAATAATCTTCCTAAAAGTCGGTGATTATAACCATCGTGCTACCATGCAAACCATGTACCAATGAAGGTATTTGGATGGATCGACTAAATAGAAATCCCAGAGAAGAATAAATATCACCTCTAAACTTCTTCAGAGAGGCAAATTTGTCAGCCACAGTCGAAAAGGGAATTATCCGATCCTCACTTGCTGTTGTTTTTCTAAATGCTCCAGAACATGGACGATGGCTGTAGTCACCGATGCACACATCGACCAACTGTCCTTTGATCTCGTCGAGAGAAGTACCCAGATCACTTCACATAAAATGTGATAGCAGATTTTCACATATGGCATGTCTAATCACCAGACAGCATAAAGAGTGGGACACACAAGATCACCTGTTGCTAATATCGTAGGCTAATAGAAGACGCGACATTTCATTCAAAGCCAGTTAGACCACTAGTAATGACACCAGAACATGTCGATATTTGAAAGAGATAGTGAGACAAAATCGCAAAGTTACCATTAACCCTTGATGCGCTGACTCGAAAGACATTTGACAGAACTGTAATAAGTGCTGAGACAAAAATCACCGTAAAACACTTTGGAATGAGTTACGTTCTGTGCATCAGGATAGTCAATTCATGTCACTGCCTGTCCTGATACACAGAACGGAAGAACAGGACATTACAGCAGTGGTAGAACGTGATGGTTAATTTCTCAGCTGTAATCCTGGAATCCGTTTCCATCAAAGCTTGTAGGACTTAAATATTAATTTTAAATCGGTCGACCAAAATGAGATAACCTGAACAGATCGAGGTTTAGAAACCTCATTTTGAACAACACTGAAATGGGTAATTGCAAGATGCAAATACACTATCCTCTAGCATATATTGGGACTCCTCCTTCAACTAATCTTTCAAGTAATGCAAATGATATATGCATTTCAGTATAAGAAGGGTTCAACTTAACTTATTTCTTCTCTTCTACAACAACAACAGACATGAAACAAATATAGAAATAAAACTCGTCAATTTTTGTTTCTAACGTGAAGAAAGCGATATCTAAGACTTAAAACAAGATTATTTTCTTTATAATCTGCTATTTAAAATAAACAGTTAGATGGAATTCCTTACCAGCTTGGTATAAATAATTTTCCTCAGCAATTCCAGATAGAGTTTCGTAGCGATATGGAATCCATCAAACTTCAAGTCTTTTTGAGCGTAATACTGTTTTGCAGATTTTAGCCGCCTTCCAGACATTATTACAGTCTTTGATATTAAAAAAAAAAAAAAAAAAAAAAAAAAAACAGAAGTGAAAATTACTTTTATGTTCAAAACAAATTTTATCATTTCTCAAAACATTTTTGAAAAGTCAAAAAAATATGCAGTTAGTTAATTATTCTACTTTAAATATCCCAAGCGAATTGTAATATCAGGAGAATGAGAAAAACAACGTTCAACAACTCGCCTGAGTGCCCCTGAATCCATTCTAACTCCCCAATTCTGCAGATGAACTGCACAGAAGGAGGAATGGACAAATTCCTGCAAGGAACTGGCCGAAAGTGTTCCATGATGAATCTATGATGTCATTTTTATTAGGACCAAAGATAGGTGGAATACACCTTAATAAATTTGTTCATTAAAGCTTGCTTTCCCAATCGTGATGATGTCCAAATATTTCTGTTATGATAAGGGGTGGGTTGATAACCCTTTACAACGCACCGTTGCGAAGAGCACAATCGTTAAAGTTGCTAACTTTAGTAGCAAGTGGTGAAGCAAAAGGGTTCAGAAGCATATGCGCTTCTGGACAGTAGTTTGGATGATTTATTCGGTTTCGGGAGAACCGAATAAATCATCTACAGAGTGAAAATAGTATATATAAAAATTTCCCGGGTTCACAACGGAAGTCCATTAAATTCAGTTGACGAGGAATCGAACCCTGATCATTTTCTTCGATGTAAGAAAGAGAAGCCACGCTAATCAGTGCGATAATCGCAAGGGTGCACTAACTTCGTTTTATAACGGGAATTAACAAATAACAGGATGAGTCTCTCGAAAAAGTTGAAATATGATGTATTTATGCTTCGTGGTCATTTTATGTTCCATTTTCTGGAGTAACTTTAAGAAATGGTGTCGAAGTTTCGAATGAAGATAAAACGACAAAGCAGATTGAGATCGATACCGAAAATATTTCCCCAATCAAATTTTACGAGGTAATGAAGGTGAATGGTGTTAATAATTAAATCAAACGAAAATTCACTCATTATTAAGCTAAAATTCATTTTTAAATAACTTCCCATTTTCTCATCATCATCATCATTAGCCATTATCAATCCACTACAGGATGAAGGCCTCTCCAGCAACTTTCCATTTTCTCTTATTGATCAATAATAATTACTCGTGTCTTTATTTTAATATTAAATTTAATATTCAATAAAAACCTTTGAAAAGTCAACAGTTGGTAAAAGTCAAAAGTTGGTTCTGTAATTATGAATTTAATAAATTCTTTTAATATAATACGTGTATTAAGTAGTAACCTTACTCTTACCTCCGGTTGGTAGAGTTATGCGATCAACTTGTAACTTGTTAATATTTTATGGCGAAAAATTGAGGTTAACCTGTTTTCATACAAAACTTTTACTTACCGGTAGGATATTAAAGTTAATCTTGTGTAGGAAGGATCTGAATTTTGAGGGAGGCTTCCTAGATCCCCACCTTTCCGTACCTATTTCGTAAAGCTTAGGGTCATCAATTATTCGGCCAGCGAAGTTTATCATCATGCTAGTTACGAAATTTGGTCCGTTGATTCCAATTCCACGGAAGAATAGCTAAAAAATAGATGAAGATAATCAAGTTTACAAAAGAAAACAACCATCTACACAAAACTGAACAGGGAATTTGCTTGTTCAATATAAAATATACGTAGCTATTTTACTGTGGAGCCGCATTTTAAATGATTGGTTTGCTATAGTAGAGAATTTCTAAAAGTGTGTCAAAGTCATTAATCTTTCTCCTACTGATACTTGTGTCTGTGGTTGCGTGGAGGACTGGCATCGTGTTTTTTTCACTGTACCCACTACCAAGATCTTCGTCAAGGAATATCAACTTTAACACATGATTTCTCGGCTGGAAATGAACATTACCTTATTGCAAACCAATAAAGTTTCATTGCCTTCCAAAACTTTGCCAAGAAAAAGCTATTTGATAGACGCTATCATGTAATGGCTGACGCAATCCTCCTGGACTGAAACTTGAACTATTTAAATAATACCAAAAATGCTACGCAGTACTCCACGGAACCTACTGAGTCTACATTCTTTCTATGTCTTTGAACTAGTTAGAACCCATTCTGATGAACTCATGACCCATCGCTCTTCAACTCTTTTGGATCATATCTTCAGGACTAACTTTTGAGGAGAATGTCTTTTGACCTCCCTCTGCACCTGCTGACAATAAACATCTGTTTCAGCAGGATCATTTTATGTTGTATTGTCCTCTTTTACACTTTTATCTCTTCTATTCAATTTCTTTTATCCTTGTAGGAATGAGTTTTTCTTTACTGTCTTATTAAGAGAGTTCTGACTGATGGCTTGAGTCATATGATTATTTCTTCTCATAAATGTAGGAGTGAAAGCATCCTTCCTGCAAGGGTTAAATTAAATTAATCTCCAAAAATGATTGTAGTTTTGTTAACCAAATTTAGTATTTACTTATTTGTTGTAAATAGTGATTTGTCTATTCTTCTCTAGTTGAGAGAAATGTTAAATTGTTGGTTTTGTAAATAATGCGTATATTAATTTTACTTTTGATTTGGTTGGGTGGCATTACCAATTTGTGTAAGTTTTGTCCACTGGTGTCTTATATTCTTTACTCTTTAAACTCTTGCTTTTTTTCTCTTTTGGGGATGCCTATTTCTTTCATCCCATTTCTTTTCTTCTCTTTCCCATCCATTCCCCTATCCTGCACGCTATGTTCCTTCCTTTTCATTTTTTTCCTTATTTATTGGGATAACAAGTTTCCTTGTTATCCCACTAAGAGTCTTTGCTTGTTGGTGGTCCCTGGCATTCCTTCTCGTGGAATGGGATGCGAATCAGGGAGCAGCGGACTAGATGTTCGCGGGTCCCTCTGGATGCAAAGTTGCCAGGCGCCGGCACTCAACACACACACACAAACTTTACGCACCAACACTTATTCACACTTGCCGGCCTTGGCATATTTGCTTCTCAAACGCTACTGCGGCACATAGAGGAAACCCTGGAGACCACTTCAAAAAACAAGAGTAACTTAAATCCTTGTATGAATGAGTGTGATTCTGAGTGTATGATTGTACTTCCAACCTCGTATGAGGTAAGATGCTGGCATCTGTGAAGGCTTGAGCCCTTCTTTGCATATTCTATTGTTGCGGGAATTGCTGGTACCATTGTTGGGTCCAATGGTTTGGGATTTCCGGCACCCAATAGGACTTCCACTACTGTCTATGGGTGCAGGATTTTGATCCATTCGGACAGTACATGAATAGCTGTGGTCTGCCTTTTCTTGGAGTGGACAGGTACTGGGGAGCAGTCTTTCTTGTGATCGCTGTTGTGTGATGGCAAAGTGGCCAGAAACAACTAAACAACGCACACTGCACAAAATTAGCACTGCGCTCATTTCTGCCCATTTCACAGAGTTCTTCATCGTTGCAATGTACCAAAACGGAATGGAAGCAGCAGTAATGAGACACCCTACATAACATAAATACATGTCCACATTCAACATTTAAACAGAATATTTAAAATACTTACGTCAAGTACGTTAAACAGCATGACGTTACAGGATGAAGCCAGAAATGAATAATAATATGGATCAGCTGAACGGACGTATCTTGTGTCCCTATTTCCTACCTGCGATACAGAAATTATTATTCATAAATAAAATGTTGCTAACAAGAATTGTATTCACTTTTATTATATTAAAATTATTTTAATATTATTTTGTCGAAACTGGCTCTACAGATGACATCGTCTAAAAGAAAATTTACTTTTGCAGACATTCTAAATCACAGTAACGACCTATGCAAAAGGTAATCTTGGTGCTGTTTGCATAACGCAACCTATTAACAGGATCCAAGGCTAAATTTGTGCATCGGGAGTTGTGCAGAGATTGAAAACTCTTAAGTCGTCTACCATTTACTGTTACATGTCTAACGATGTTGAAGAATATCATGAAATCAGTGATGAGTTTTAAAACATACACCTACCTTGAATCCCAGCCCAAGCATCTGACGTAAGTAGTAGAGACTCAGTGGACTTAAAGCTCCGGGCAACACTTCTCTGCCAGTAAAATAAAATAAGTTAATAATAATAAATTAATTATATATAATTAAATATAAAATTCATTTATTTATTTGTATAATTAATATGCAAAGTCAGTGTCAAATGACTGTGAACACTGTTTTCTTGTTTCATTTTTGACCTACTTTTGTTCTCAGTTCTTTTCAACCAGAACAGTAACTAGACATTCTTCCGCCCGAGGCAATATAAACGCTTTGAGTTGCCATCCCCCATAAATAAATATTATAAACTGAAAATAAATAAATAATGAAGTACTGCAAAATGCGTTAGCTTGTTTCGTGGTCCGGTAAAATACAAAGAACTTCTCGAGCGTGTACAAATCATTACATTATAACAAAATTTCGTTCCAACAAATATCAGCAGAAATTATTTAAAAATAATAAACATTTGTCCAAATAAATTCTGCTGCACTTGTCTAATGTAATAGATAGTAATTTTCGGTTTGTTTTTATAAAAATATCGACTTTAAAATCAATAATAAATAAAATAAACAAATAAGTATACTAAAAGATTAAAAATGTTTTGTTCAGAATACCTTATCAGAAACCGATTTTATTTATAAAAAATAAAACGCATGCAGAAATATGGGACATTGTACAAATAATTGTTACTTTTCATATATTAATATTTATGTTTTAAATAAGAAAATTCAACTTCAGTGAAATAAGTTGAATTCGATTACTACTCGTAATTCTGACACACTTCTCCTTGCAGATCGAATGAACCACTTATGGAATTATTTCTGAAACATACACGAGGCCTTTTTCGTTACGACCCTAGATCTGATTTTTTGCTTGTTTTCTTCGTGAATATTTTAAGCGTTTTACAAAAAAAAATAATAATAATAATTCAATACTGGTGCCCAGATTCGTCATCACACATCAGCAGATGTTTTCATTTTATTTTATTGTGAAACAGTGCTGGTACGCAGTACCATCTCTGAACAATATATCTCTCTCTATTGGTGTAGATAGATTTGTTAATGATATGACTTACTTTTCTGTGCTTAATGTAAACATTTAGAGTGTAAATTCAAAAATTTCACTGTGTGTAACAATATTAAGTTGGAATTTTCCATCCCTGTAAACCCCTCTTGCCTTGGCTGTCTCGTGATGTAAATATCTTTATACATTGCATATCTTGATGTAATTATATATTTTCAAATAAAACATTATTATTATCTCTTTCTTCTCCTTATGGACTTTTTTCCCCATTCCGCGACGAGTACTGGCACCAGGTGCGTGAGGTGGTGTTTATGTCCGGTTATTATTATTATTGGTCGAGA
This sequence comes from Mastigoproctus giganteus, assembly GCF_048544385.1. NCBI lineage: Eukaryota > Metazoa > Arthropoda > Arachnida > Uropygi > Thelyphonidae > Mastigoproctus > Mastigoproctus giganteus. The sequence continues at coordinate 95,148,248 of NC_143583.1, read as the reverse complement.
AACTGACTATCCTGCAGGATCGAGGCTTTCTGGAGTTCCATGTGAGCGTTCTTTGGGAGGCCTATTGCCGCTAGGTTCTTATGGGGTCTCTTTGGCACCATGCCAGTAGGTGGCACGGTGATTGGGATGGTCATTACTTGTTCCATATGCCACATATCTTTGAATTCCTTTCTAAGGTCTGTGTACTTCCTGATCTTTTCCTAGTAAGTTTTCTGGAGGTTGCTTGTTTTGGGCACGGCTACGTCGATGAGGTAGGCAATCTTTTCCATCTTGTCAGTGAGGATTATGTCTGGTCTGTTGTTCAGGATCATCTTTCCGTTCTTAAGGAGAGGTCCCAATACAATTTGTGGGTAGGGGTCTTTAGTACGGAACTTATTATTATTATTATAAAATGATGATTATGACTATTATTATTGCCTACATAATGCCATTCATAAAAATTGCAAGAAAATTTTACTTTCGCTGTAAACGAATACATTCTTGAAAAAAAAGTCATTGTGATGAATTTTTCATCAAAAATATTTCGTTTTAAACCAAATTGTCGTTCAAAACGCCAATAATATGTGAAGTCGGTTGGGACCTGCACCCTGTTTCGCCCTTAATGGACCCCGAATTAAAACCAGTATTAACCAGTTTCCACCTGTTTTATATAATACTCCAACGTACAAAAAATAGTTTAATGGTATTATAGCAATTAGTGTTATTTAAATAAGTTCTCTACTAATGAACCGCGTAAAGTACTGAGTTTATCCCATTCATCAGCCTGTAAAGTAATTCCCTTTATCGTGGGAATCCACGAAGAATTATCTGAAATCAATTGCTGAGCCACCGAAGACGTTAATACATTTACCGGGGCCAAAGTGCTCTGAAAATGTTTAGTTCCCAACTTTAATGCTTAACTTGTCATTAGAGGACAGAACACTAAGCCCAAATGCAGTAGCGAGCACTAATCCTACAAAAACAGAAACGGTGAAAGTCTGATATATTTATCCAACTTGGGTAACAGTTCCTCCATCTTACTAGTAATTGCTTTAATCCATGATGCATTGTTTTTAGGTGCGTTCACAAATATATGTATATATTAATTCATAGGTTAAATGTAGTTAGCTTTAGATAGTCCGTGCACCCTCACTTATATTGTGATGTAAGACTCGTGAACGCAATGTAGCTTGTGAAGAGATACATATAGAGAGAGAAAAGAGACTTAAAAAATAGTATATGTGAGGAGAGTAATAAATATTATACAGTTGTAATTAAACTGAACGGCTAAGTTTATAGAACGTAAAATATAATCTTAGTAATTAATTAATAAGGAGATAACTACTTTTCATTTCTATTTATCACAGAAAAATAAAAAGTTCAATTAATTTAATTTAAAAAATCGAATTAGCCTGAAATGTAACCCACCGAGTACATTAACTAACTTGTTTTGAAATACGATCAATAGAAAAATTCAGCACTGCCCACGTTTTTTGTAAATCGGTTAATAAAATCTTCTTATATTGCCTTCTGAGATGGATATATCGATTATATGATATGTCACAGAGATGTCTGATAAATAGCATAATCACAAAGACCTCTTCTGATCAATTGCGATCGCTCCTTTTTCAAATGTTACTTTCTGCTGAAAGATACGTACGACGTCATCTTTGGAAAATAATAGAGCAAGGAAGATGTTGGATAACATAGAGATGGTTTCTGTGATTTTCAGTCTTAATTAGCGTCCATAGGCACCATGCCAGTTGTTTGATGATCACTCCTGCAGAACATACTGTCCACACAAGATGTGGCGACACTTTTCATCAATATTACCATACGTAAAAATATAATCATGGGCGTGATTATTCCCTAATCCTTTACCCCTTTGTTGACCTATAAATAGTGAGGGGAATCGTTGAGCGACCTTCACATTTATTTTTCAAAAGGTGAAACCCAAGCTCGAAGTGAAAAGCGATTAATCGCAGATAAAACACTGCATTTAAAGTGTTTTTGAACAGGCTTATGGAGAGCACAAGCAGGCGGTAGTTGTCGAAGCAATTTCAGAGAAGTCTAACATTTGTGGCATCCTGTAAAGCTGGTCTTCCTGCGAAGCTTCCAAGCTTTGCACGATCATAACGTGCGTAAAAATTTTGTTTGTTTGTGAGATTAGACAAATAGTAAATATTTAAATATAAGACAAAGTGGTAAATAAATATGTTAAGATTGGGGCGATAAATGCCTTTCATTATTATTCCTGTTGTCTATTGTTGTTTCTAGACCGTTTAATTTATTATTCAATTTAAATATGTAGCGAAATAATAATACAAGGTTACTGCAATAAACACCATTCAAACTTTTAATAATATTTGGAAAGAAGCATTACCCAATGTGCACTGTACCGGTGTACTCTTCTTCCGTCCTTAGAGCTGTGTCGAATTCGTGTTTTATTTCAAAATCGCTTTCATTGTCAATTGATGTCACTGGTCTGGACTGAAAGAAACAGTTAAATCTTTTTAACACATTTTAGGTGATACGTTTACCTTTAGACGAAATCGTTCCATGCTAATTTAAATTATCTGAAATCATATTTTTGATATTTACAAGTCAGTGAAACATAATTTAAGAAATTACACGCTGTATAATAAGCCAATGCCAGTCCAATTTGATTTTACGAACTTACTTACCTGTAAAAGATAGATGTGATCTCCGGCTAAACCCCATTCTATATCCCTTGGCGTTGAATATTGTTCTTCTACCTGAGGATTATTCGAAATTAATACTGAAGTGGTGACATTCATATAATCTTACTTTATGTTTATATAAAATTAACTGCACTGAACTGTACAGCGCAATAATTTAATTAACAATAAATTAATACTATTCTATTCAATTTAATAATCTCAGAGATCATTTTGTTATCATTATTAAACTGCCTGATTGACTCTTTTAAAACTTAACTACTGAAAGACTCACCACCCACTTGCTAATGAAGCCAACATTAATTGGGGGGTGGGGGGATATTTAAAGTTAGCCATCCCTTGAACCCAAAAAAAATGGAAGTCAAATAAATTCGCTGCTGTTTTTTACTGCGTTCGATTTTTCATCATGGAGATTATTCTGCTTCCAAAAGCTAGGTATTGGCCAATCTCGGTCTTTGATGACAAATGGAAGTTTAAATGGATTCACGTAGATAAAATACAGTAAACCCTAGATATTCAGGAAATACGTTCTGGAAGTCGTCATTTTATATTAAGTTTAATTACGGTTAATTTATATTAAACTGTCAACGTTAAGACCAAAAGACCAAAGCCTTTTGGGGGAAAAAAAGAGGGTTAGGTGGACCTTTCTTAAGAAAATCAAGGCGAACGTAGGTGATAAATAGGAATTAACATAAAGTACGTGTAACAGCCATATTTATATAAAGAATAAATGAAAAAATAATTTAACTTACCGATAATGGCAAATAATATTTAGTGAAAAAATAATAGGAGTGACCACGATACAGAAGGAGGATCTGGACACATCCCAAAGATCTTTCCAGAAAGGTTACTTACAAGAATCTGTAATTGTGATGCTCTTAAAAAATTTCGTTATGAACGTTTGCATCGTCTTTCTTTTTAGGTTTCCTTGTTAGAGCCTCCAATCCTTCTTTTAAATTTTAGACCGCGCGTCATTCAAATACATCATCAGACAGAACCTTAGACGTGCCCAAAACCTCTGTTAGTGCCTTAAGCGATAGCTGAAATTTTCGAATCGCATCACTCTTCTTCATCGCTACTTTCACCTCACTTTCTTTGCTCGTGTCAGAATCCTCTCCGCACTTCATGTGCCAAATCCACAATCCACCGCATTATTATCCTTTCATTATTTTTTTATCAACTCTTAACTGATTTTATTTTTAAACTTTTAATTTTGTCATCTATCATATTTTATTAAGATGTTTATTGATATGATTTCCGAAGCATATCAATAAGCATATTGAAAACAGGAATCATATGATTGATATGATTCCTGTTTTCTCTAAAATTAACATTACTTCTATTATTTTAATAAAATCAAAGATGGAAAAAGTTCGTGTCAAATTTGTTAAAAATGGGAGGTGGTCCTCAGATAAGAAATGCTAAAGAATCACTATTCTAAACCTTCTTCTTTCACAAAACACCTTGCTTGTTTGGGAAATTCTTTGAACCGATAAAAAATTATTTTATTTATTTAAAATTTGTAACTATCAAGTTTCTATTCCATTAATTTTACTTTTAACTCCTTCTAGCTCTTTTTGTTTGCCTTTCTTTTATAGCAGTGTGCTTTGTTAACGCAGCAGATCCTAAAAGTTGGGGAACTTTCGGCCAAAAAGATGTAACCCGCGCACAACTTCATGTCAGCGTATGCAGATTTATTATCAGTTTATCACAGATATACGTAATCAATGACTGGAATATGGAATCAATTTAGGAAAACCGAAAAGAGTGGACAAGTTTCTTTAGAGGGAGTAACTTTTATAGGAAAATTTGAATACACGAGTCAACATTGTTATGTCTGCTAGAAAAGACTTTAACAAAAGAATTTCGTTGACTATTGAAGCATTGAACAGCATTATCAGTTTACTTACCAGCAGGCCTACTTGACCCAGACGAATAGCTTGATTCTCTGACAGACAACATTTCTGGGCATCAGATGTTTTTACTTCTTCTTCTCGAATTCCTCCAGTCTCTAAAGACGAAAAGTCAACAAACACAGTTAGCAGTCTACTTTTACTACTTTTGTTTATTTTGCATTTAATTCTAAGTGAAATCCTCTCAGGCTATTCATACAGAACGAAAAATAAAAACTAAACTGGAATTCTTAATTGTTTTTGTTCAAAAGGTGCATATGTTAAATTACCTTGGATAACTATTTTCTTCGCCTTGCCACCAACGGACATGACTTGCAACATTAATTGGTCATTGATGTCCCGTTTTAGGAGCACTGTATCAGGTTCTGCGGAGGCAGACACCACCGACTGCAAAGACCAGGAATTTTTATTGTGTATACAAGAAAATACATACATACAATTTCCCTTCAGGGCAGACTAAGGCCAGGGAATTCACATATATATTTTTGGTTACAAGGTCGTTGATGACAATGACGCTCAATATCAAGATTCTTTGAGCAAAAATCAACTGTATTTATGATTTTGGCTTTAATTTATCACGAATGTAATAAGTTATATGTATATTTTCATCATCTTACCTCTCCAAGTCCATAATTAGCTGTAATACTGATTACAGAGGGGTTACTAGTGACTGGATCGCAAGTGAACATCACTCCTGCAATTTCGCAAGGAACCATCTCTTGAATTACTACCGCCATTGGAGTTATAATTAACTGTCCATTGCGTCTGCAATTATAAACAAAGTGGTTTATCGTAATCTGGCAAACTGACAACTCTTGACAGCCTGGAGACTTGCAATACTCATATTCTACTGTTTTACCAACAAGACTTAATGAAATCCGAATAGTAATAACAAATTTAATAATTATCAATATAAATTATTTAATAAATAGGTTACATAATCAATATATCATTCATTTCATTTCTTAATGATTTTTAGTGTTTCTTTTTCTCGGTAGATTCAATGTTTTTCCACTTAAGGAGAAATATAGCGAAGATTGTTAATTTTATTAATCATAGCAGATACTCAATTATCCAAGGTGGTTTAAAAATAAGTTTATCCAAATAATTGATTGATAGAAAGAAAGAATGAAAGAAAAACTTAAATACATACTGTGTTCACATTTCTAAATGTATACTGAGACGTGAGATTTGGCATAAAATTTAATTTATATTTGAATTTCCAATTGTTAGGACTGAACTTGTTTGCTTACCTTTTATACTCGGTTGCAACAAAAGAAAACTGTGACGCCCAACACTTTTTCACAGCATCCAAGATCTAAATGAAAACCATAATTTTAGTTAAGGAAATCCGTAATCGGTAATGTAATAAATAATAGAACAACATTACTTTTTTTCCTTTTGAGCTAGCGCTTTATCTGTGATAGGCATTGCCCAATGAATACTGCGCTAATCCCTGGAATCGGGAGAAGTCCTATAAAGATTCCAGATATACAACTATCTCTTCTATACACAGTGGTGGTGAGATCATACGGAGCCAATATGATTGGGCACCATGATGTCAATAGCAGGAAGTCATACTATGGATAAATGGACTGATAAGTGGAAGACAAAGAGTAATTATAAATGGCTACTTCTCTTCATGGATTAATGTTATTAGTAGGATACCACAGGCCCTTACTATTTGTATATTTAATAATAATAATGATATAATTATTTGAAGTTAAATGTCTAAGTTTGCGGATTATACAAAGATAAGCAGGGTAGGTAGTTAGTGACATTAATCGGGGGATGCTACTTCAAAAATATCTAGATAAATTAGGCAGGTGGGCTGAAAAATAGCAATTGAGGTTCAACATTACAAAATTCACTATTGCTATCCAAATTCATTTGGGTAGCAATAGTGAATAATGAATTTGGGTAGTGAATAGCTACCCAAATTCATTTGGGTAGCAATAGTCCCAGAATAAAATACCATTTGGAGAGCACCAAACTCAACTAATATGTCCGCTAGATAATGATGAAAAATAATTTGAGTAGTCCGACACGAACAGTCCAATATGAAGTTCTCTGAGCAGTGAACACAGGCTGCTAGAAGAGCTTTGAGTTCTGTCAATGGTTCCATTGTACAAAGAAATGGTTAGGCCACATCTTGCATACAGGTTTGGAAACGTCATTTAAGGAGGATGTATACATCAGTTGGATAGAATGTAGAGAAGAACAACAATATTAATTGGAGGCGCTAAACGTTATTCTCTTGGTTCCCCATTAACCGGTACTAAATTGCAGCATTTGAAAACTAGATCACCTAACTGAAATAATTATGGCTTTAAAAGAGTTTGGTAAACAAAATTCTGATTGAATCCTTACTCTTTCTAAGATGACACACATGAGGGAACAAATTTAAATTGGAAAAGGATTGCAGAACAAATGATAAATTTAAAGAAGAATGGACAAATTATTAGAAGGGGTTGGCAATATATATATGTAATACAATAAGTGCTGATGTATTGTAAATGTTTCACATTCGGAAACTGATACAAACACAGACGAGTTTCGAAATTATTAGTAGAGTAATGGCAACGGATTCAAGGGACAGAGTCTCCCATTACAGAACGCGTGCCTGTTTCTCTGTTCACGATTCATCGTCTTCTATCCATATCATTTGTAAAAGCAAAACAGAGCCATCATTGTAGCATTCGTTATATGATATATTTTTTATTTATTTATTTTAAATTTACTCGCTAATTTCTTAATTATTATAGCTACTCATTTACTAAATATAGATTTATTTAGATACCACTTTCTTGTGATCAGAGTGTAAAATAGGCTGAGAAAATGGTATGGTATCGGTAACCAATCTGTCCGCTCAAATTTAAGGAGAGTTACCGGTCACTATGGTCCTCCGATATATAAAACTTACCATATATAGTAATCTTAATTCAGAGCTTTAAATATTAAGTTCCTTACATTATTTAATTCTTGAATTCCAAGAAATGTGTCCATTTGTCCGGCACATGACATCTCAGCACTGTCCTCTCCTGCAAACCAATAATTCACTTCGGTGAAAAAATATATATATAATATAATAAAAATGCACTATTCTGAATACTTAATTTCCATCCTGTTAGAATATCTCAAAATCATATTAGAAGTAAATAATGTTGTCGGAGAACCATCAGCTTTTTGACTCAATTCAGTTACTAACATACGGAAAACTAATACTAATGTACTTATCTCAGTGTTAACCTAAAAAAGTTTTATTTTAATTCAATACTCACCAACAGCAGATGACCTGACTGCAAATTTGACGGAGGGTAGGGTGTCCTTATAGATTCGTCCAAGTTCACCTTCAATTGCGTGACGTACAGCATCGGGAAGTTGAGCTTGAGTTATATCCGACACGACTCTAAAAAACAATTTTATGTTTTTAATGGATTAAGGCACCACAGGGCATCAATGTTAATAAATTAAAATAAACGGATCAAAACTGACACTAATCGGATAGCAGAAGTTGCGGATTACAACTGATCCAGTTCTCCTACTGGATCATTTAGACTTCAGATGTCTACTGTACTTCTTCCTTATTCATACCACTTATGATCTTTTTTTTTTCATGCTGCTTTAAGGAGAATTTCGTTTTTAACAAGAAGTGTTGCTTCCGTTGTGTGATGACTTTAATAAAACTGAACAACAAAATATAAGGTGAGCTGTTTTTTTTTTTGTTATTTTGATAGTTCATTTTAAGTTAATAAATGCATGTTTGTTTGTTTGTTTGTTTAAGGGTAAATGCAACTTAGACTCAAGCGTTTAGGGCATAAGCCTCAAGCTATGAAGGAGTCTAGACTATGTATAAATATAGTGCAAATGCATCAGAAATACATAGCTATATCTGAATAAATCAGAATATTGGTAAAACGGCATCGTTTTAAGTTATATCTCATATTGTGAATACCTTCACAACGAGTTGCCATAATATTGCACTACTTCGAATAAGTAACGCTTCACCTAAGGAGAAGACTAATGTTACTTATTCTCAGATGGATACCACCACCCAGACGGCACCGTTTCAGAGCTATTTGGCTCTTCTTCGGTGGGTGGGTAGGTACCCGAGTGATGCAACGATGGCAAAACAGTTATGAAGTATAACTCCACAATATGAGAGATGCCTGATGGTGTATCATGTATTTAGACTCAAGCGTTTAGGGCATAAGCCTCAAGCTATGAAGGAGTCTAGACTATGTATAAATATAGTGCAAATGCATCAGAAATACATAGCTATATCTGAATAAATCAGAATATTGGTAAAACGGCATCGTTTTAAGTTATATCTAAATACATGATACACCATCAGGCATCTCTCATATTGTGGAGTTATACTTCATAACTGTTTTGCCATCGTTGCATCACTCGGGTACCTACCCACCCACCGAAGAAGAGCCAAATAGCTCTGAAACGGTGCCGTCTGGGTGGTGGTATCCATCTGAGAATAAGTAACATTAGTCTTCTCCTTAGGTGAAGCGTTACTTATTCGAAGTAGTGCAATATTATGGCAACTCGTTGTGAAGGTATTCACAATATGAGATATAACTTAAAACGATGCCGTTTTACCAATATTCTGATTTATTCAGATATAGCTATGTATTTCTGATGCATTTGCACTATATTTATACATAGGGTAAATGCAACTTAAATCAATGCAATAGTTAGTCATATCCTGACTAAATAAAATGGCATAAATGGATGCTAAATAGTCCCTATTCATTGCTGTCGGACAGCGGAACACACACACACACCTTTTTAAAGCCTACAGTTGTACGACGAACCACTTACCTCTCACAAGTTTGCTTTAAATCTTCTTTTACTCTTCCCCTGCGAAAAGTCAAACACAAAATAAACGAATTTTGGGGGAAAAAAATAATAATAAAATATATACATACATATGCGTTAAGTAATATAGAGGAAATATGAAAGTAAAAAAAAAAGCAATTAATATCCATACAAAACAATGAAGAATAAAATCGATATATGAAATCATTTATTGCCAATTACATAAATACTAATCCACGATGAAATTCGAGTGAGTGGTCAGCATATAAAATAAAGAACTATTTTTTTAGTCAGAAGAGATTTTCCTTTCTTACAGTTAATGAGTTGTTGCCGCAGTTTTGTCATAGATCTTTGATGAAATATAAGTTTAGTTTCTTTATACGTTTATGAAATAAATTCTAATAATTTCATATGTTTTTAGTTTTTTCATAATGGGCACCATAGTTAGTGCTTATCTGAAGAACTGATGTTGTTGTTGAAGGGTTTTAGGAGCATCAGCGACTAAGGCCATATTGCTTCGTGTATACTGTCTCTAAATTGCGTGTTCTTTAGTGGATTTTCTGTTTGTTTGACGAAAAACCAGAGTTTCCGGGAGAAAAAAATCATGCTGCAGCATGGTTTTTTCGTTCTTTTGGCCCTCGTGGGGTCAAAAGAAAACTTTTAAATAAGTCATTCAATAATAAAACACAGCATACAATAAAAGAAATGCTTCTGGCTACATGAAATTTCTGATCAATTCCAATTATGTATCTTTTTTATATTATAATAAGAACATGAAACTTAACGATGAGCAATGTTATTCTCCGAATCAAATATGAAAAGAGCTGCATATGTAATAAACTTGAAAAACCACTCACCAAGCCACGCTTTCTAAGTGTTGTAGTATTTTCTGAAGGTTCTCCGCAAACTTCTCATACGCAGCTGTAGTCACTACGATACCCTCAGGAACCGTAAACTGTAGTTTTAATAAACATCATTATGTTATACGCACTTTCTTAAAGGGAAATTTTATGATATTAAAAGCACACAAATTCTTACATATTTTGCAATTCATCAAAAGATAAACCATAAAAGTGTCTTTTTAACATATCCTAAGTTTTCAAAAATACAGTGGCTTGACAAGATATGCACATTTTCATAAATATTTAATCACGTATTTTTAGTTCAAATTTTTTGTCTTTATTAGTATGTTTAGCTGATAAAAGATGGCGCTGGTTGTTAAAACAGAAGCGAAGTGCTGTCATGTCCAGAATTAAAAGGGTAAACAATATGGCGGCTGACCATCGAAAAGAAATTTTGAAAAGTCTTGGGTCCTCATCAGTGAAGAGATAAGCGAAACAGAAAAGCCATCTCTCCACATCTTCATTTTAAATACCCTAGGGGCAACCATTTCCAACACCGATAAACCAATCTAGTTTTTGCTGTTTCACGCTGGTGAAAACAGGAAGAATCCATGGTGCAAGGTGCTGGTGGCAGCGGTGTAACGGTGTCAGGAATATATATGTAAGTGCACATTGGGGCCCTTGACACCAATACAGCAGCATTGGATGCAAAGGCTAAGTCGAAATAGTCTCGAATAGGCGCATCCATTCATGGCTGCAGTGATTTCATTTGGTTCTTCCAAGAGGACAGTGCACCATGTCATAACGCCAGAATTGTACAGAACTGGTTCGAGAAACAAGATAGTGAATTCAGCCTACTGTGATGGCCTCTCCAATTGAGTACCTGTGGGACAAGGTGGAACAAGCTAGAGTAGTAAAAATCCAATTTGCAACAACCGTAGGATTCACCTGAATCAACATGGACCAATCGGTATGGTACGGTTTTGGCACTTCGTTGAATCCTTGCCACGACGAATGCAGGCTGTTCTCAGATTATGTAGGGTACTAACTCGCTATTAGGAGGGTGTACCTAATAAAGTGGCGACTCAACGTATTTCAAAACGACTTTTCATCTTTCTTCCACATCCACGAATGGAATAGTGGATGATTTGAAGTTTTACACAGTCATTTTCTGAGAGTGCAGAACCTCAGTCTTGTTTTTTCTCTCTCATTATCTGAACAAGAATACAAATAATACTGTTTATTTCAAATTCCTTCAAAGCTTTCTCTCAAATTAACGTAAAATCTTATAAACCTGTGGGTCTATACATACAAGTAAAATTTGCTGGTCAATTGTAACGTGTTACAGAAGTGGCAACTTGAAATACAACTGATAAAATACTTCGTTATATTAAAAACTACAAAAAAACTAATTCGAATTGAAGGTCTGTTATTTTACAATTAGAATATGGGAATGTATTCTCATGTTCTAATACGTAAGTATTAGAACATGTTAATACGTAATAAACATGTTCTAATTCTAATATGTTAACATGTTCTAATACGTAAGTATTAGAACATGTTAACAGCATTAACATGTCCTAATACTTACGTATTAGAACATGAGAATACATTCCCATATTCTAATTGTAAAATAACAGCCCTTCATCAGCTGTACAGCAACTACAGTTTTGCCGTTTACATGGAAGGAGTCATTTACAAAACAGTAAAATTGGATTTGCACTGCCCTCAGCCCAAGAAAACAGAATATCTCGCTTCAAGCATGTGGTGAGAACAATGAATATTTGCCTATACCACAAAAACAAAGAATGGATCTAGATTTCTAAAATTACCACTCTTATACCACATGAATATTCAAATAGTTTATTTAGCTATTAACTGAATCACTATACATTAAGGTAACGTTTCGGGAACTTTGCCGGAACCCATACTCAGACCATAACGTTACCTTAATGTACAATGATTTAGTTAATATTCACGTCTTATAAGAGTGGTAATTATAAAAATCTAGATTCCATGGAAAACCATCACGTAACGTTCTTCTCGAACTATATTAAAGAAAGAACGTTCACTCTCTAACTACATTGAGAATTTTAACACTTACAGAATTTTCTTTTTGACTCATTTCTCTGAGCTTGGCTAGAGATGCTCCTTTGCCTCCACTTATTTTAACCAGTTGACATTGAGGATTGGCGAACTGTACAACAAGCGGTGATGGATATTCTAGAAATATATAAAAATGGAATACCATGGAAAAGAATCTACTTTTTCGTCTTAAAAATGCAAAGAACAATGCAGTTTATTACTTCTACCTTTCTCCTTCATGATCAAAGTAGTTCACATTATGCATGTGCTGGCATTGCAAGATACGTGAAACCACGGCCAAATACTTATTCAATAAAAATATTAAAAATAGTTAATAATAACAGCATTAACATGAATTATGATAATACTATTCATGAAATAACTGCTGTTATTTCTAATTCCAGAGTTATTATAACGATAACAAAAATTATAAATGCACACACCCCAGTTCCGGCATTAAAGCATCTAAATAAAATCTTTCATGTGTGTGTGTTAACAACACAGTTCTATATTAATAAACTCGGTTTCTTTTTATAGTTTCTGGTGTCAGTTGCAATTGAATGTGCTTTTAAAATGTTACGTCAGTGCTTTAATTCATCAGCTAGCTTTTGTTATTGCGTGCAGTATTTATACAATTAAATCTCACAGAGAATCTATAAAATCCCTGTTAAAGAAAGCATGTGAACTTTATTTTGATTGCAAATTAAGTGAGGAGGACAAGAAGTGAACTGCTCATATGAACTGCACTAATTGTGCTTCGCATCTCCGGGGCTGGGTAAAAATAAATGCAAAGTATCATTGCCATTCACCGTTTCCATGGATTCACCAATCCTACCCACGACTATTTTTGCATCACTCAAATTAAAATATGGATAGGGAAACACGAAAAAATTGAGTATCCGAACATCCTGTTAACCATTAGACCAGTTAGTCACTGTGACTAACTGGTACTAACCAGTTAGTACCTGTTCCTCCAGAAACCTGACCATTAGAAAAGTTAGACACAGATGACCTAATGGAAATCGAGCTCTAAATGAGAATATCCAGAATCAAACAAGCCGAAACTTAACAAATAGATATTTATTTACAGTATACCCAGTATAAAATAAAATAAAATAAAATATTTCAGTAGCTTTCGGAACTCGTGTCCCTTTATCAACTGACAAATTTGAATACATTACAAGCAAAGTGTGGCACGTTACTCATTCGTCATTGTTGTAGCACGGACGTGTGCTGCCTTGCGCCAGTGATCATCCATCAATAAAACGGTTGTCTCCAGGATTGGATGTATACGCATGCCTTTCTGGCGATTTAATGCCTTAGGGTTGTTCATTATGTTTAGTGACTCTAGCCATAGGCGGTGGCGAAAGTGTCGCGCGTGGTCCACTATCTCAAAGTCGCGCTTGGGGTCAAGATCGTGGTTGGTAGCCCAAAAATGTTCTGCAAGCGCGGACTGGTCAGTTTCGGCAAGCCGGATTGCTCTGTCGTGTTCCGTGAGGCGATCCTGGACGTCTCCAGGATCGCCTCACGTCCAGGATCGCCTCACGGAACACGACAGAGCAATCCGGCTTGCCGAAACTGACCAGTCCGCGCTTGCAGAACATTTTTGGGCTACCAACCACGATCTTGACCCCAAGCGCGACTTTGAGATAGTGGACCACGCGCGACACTTTCGCCACCGCCTATGGCTAGAGTCACTAAACATAATGAACAACCCTAAGGCATTAAATCGCCAGAAAGGCATGCGTATACATCCAATCCTGGAGACAACCGTTTTATTGATGGATGATCACTGGCGCAAGGCAGCACACGTCCGTGCTACAACAATGACGAATGAGTAACGTGCCACACTTTGCTTGTAATGTATTCAAATTTGTCAGTTGATAAAGGGACACGAGTTCCGAAAGCTACTGAAATATTTTATTTTATTTTATACTGGGTATACTGTAAATAAATATCTATTTGTTAAACTATGGACCCCAGTACTCCAGGCCTATTTGTCACTAAGCCGAAACTTATATCTCAAAGTGAATTAAATGCTCTTGTTCGTGATTTAAATTTATCTAAGGCACAGGCGGTTCTTTGGGATCTTTGGAATTTACTGCAAAAAATACAGCATATTTGTATTTCGTAAACGTCAAAAAAAACTCTTTATATTCTACTACGGAAGATTCACTTTGCTATATTTTGATGAACCATTTGATGTGCTTGGACCAGAACATAAACCAAGGAAAAATGGAGGTTTTTTATTGACCTTTGAAATTAAATATAAAAACTGTCCTACTCCACAAAGGAAACAATACGTCGTTCTATACCAATTGATCATGAAGAAATCCTCTGAGAACATCGAGCTTCTCTTAAGTAAAGTACAGTACGATGGTGAATCTGCTGAGATTTTGGAATCCGTTTAGGTTTACAATATGGATACACAAAATATGGTTAATTTTTGTGCTAGTGGGACAATCGAGCCAAAATCATTCTTCACGAAACTAAAGATCTGGTCGCATGAATTTCGTACTCGGAAAGAAAAATGTCATCTCTAGACCCACTGTTTGATCGAACAAATGTATTTTTACCACAGCTTCACATCAAATGAGGTCCAATAAAAGATCTTGTAAAAGCTATGGACAAGAATGGAGATGGCTTTCAATATTTAAAACTAAAGTTTCCACATACCAAAATCAAAGAAGGCGAATTCGCCCATTCGCAGATCCTTTGGAACTTGAAGCTTCGCAATACTTCCAGAATATTTATGAAAATTTGTTTTCAGCAAGAGAGCAGGAGACTATAAATTCTTGATCGAGAATATTACAAACCTGACAAAATCTGAGTTGCAATATGTCTATAAAATACACTTCTTCCGTTCTCATTTAGATAAACTTTGACACGTTAATGGTGAACATGGTGAACGTTTTCAGCAGGATATTGCTATAATGGAGAAACATTACCAAGGAAGGTGAAAGCCCGAAAGTGGAAGGATACTTTCATTGCACTGATGCAATGGAAGCATCCTAGTTCACCACCCAGCAATGTGAAGTGGCTGCACCGCCAACAGGGAAGGTAGTGGTGGCTGTTTTCTGAGACCAGTAATGGCATTCTTCGCCTTCTTCTTCTCACTGGTTTTCACAAACGTGGCAATACCTTTTGTTCGTAAGTGATCCATCGCATTGCACATTTATGAAAGAGATTCAATTCGCAAAAAATGCACAGGGCTATTAGAGTACTGATGTTGCATGACAACGAGGATGCATCCAGCGCGTGAAACCAACAAAATTAGTACTATGTTCAGGTAAATTTCCTACTTATTGTATTTTTCCCTTACTTTATGACTTACTTAAAAACTCTTCCTCTTGTTTTTGTTGTAGAGTTTAGGCGCATCAGCGACTTAGGCCATATTGCGCCATTATGTACGTACAATCGTGCGTTCATTGGCTAATTTGCAGCATATTGCATTGGCTGAAAATCCCGGAATACTCATAGAACCCTACTCCCTCCGCCTGAGTTCAGCTAACTACATACTCAATTGAGATGGCCTTTATAAAAATTCGAACCCAAAACTCTATAAACGAGTGACAAGTGGCAAAAACACTAACTGTCATTGAGGATTGACTCGCCCATGTACAAGCAATTGTTTATTGAAGTTTGCAGTTATATTACATTTTTGTAAAATATTCGTACTTGTGCAATACTGTACTAAAATATTTATAGTTGATTAATGATGTGTATTAAAATATCATTTCCTGTTTGATATTGAAAAATAATGATTAAATATTTTTAAAACATCATCATTCTTTATAATATGAAAACTGAATTCCAGTATTATACTGAACATCATATGAAGTAATTTTTAATAGAGGAAATGAAAGGGGTATAAAATATTCAGACCCAGAGAGCAATACGCTTAATAGAAAAAAAAATGAAAAATGTGTAGTTTACTGAGCAATGCATTCCTTATTTCTACAGTTCATAATATCACGATCATGCAAATATATTGTCAAACTAACTACAGAGTTCAAACCAGATGGCTATTTTCATATTGAGTATCACTTACCTTCGTGTATAATGCTTGGCAATTTGAAAACCTTAGGGCAACGAGACTTCTTCAAAAAGCTAAAAGAAAAAATCTTATAACTACTAAAAAAAACAAAAATATTAAATATTAGAAATTGAATAACAATATTACATTATTAACAAGAGAAGTGAAACCATTCTGTCGCTTAGGGAGCTTTGTTTGCTTTCATTAACAGTTTCCAAAAGACAACATCTATAACTGTCATAACTAATTTATACTTCAGTATTTTCTTTTTAATATGCATTCCTACTCAAAATGTAGCTCTAAAAATATTTGTGATAAGAAATGTTTTTATTTAAATATGCACTATACACGTTGCTAAATTCTGGAAATATAAATTCGTTGAAAATGGTTCGGGGAAAATTGTGGATTTCTAAGTTCCTTAAAATGCAGAAAGTCGAATTCCAGGAAGATTTTGATGAACCACTTAAGAGACTGAGGATAATGTCTTGCAGAATGCTCTCACCAATTTCACTGTACCTTTGATTTTAAGATCGTCTGTACAGAGAACTGATTTATATCTCCAAGTCGATCATGATGTGATTTGGAAAAAATTGCGATATTGAAAAGACATCTCCTCCTCCGACTAGTGTAGGGCTTTATGGGATTTCACTGCATGGATGAGTTCATTCAGAGGGAGAAGGTTACCCATTCTAGTTAAGTAATTCCTGTTCAAGAGATACTGTCTTAAGAATCGCGACCTGATCCTCCCCTAAATCAATCACCTTCTGTATAGAGCTGATAAGGGACGGACACCGGAAAACGAAATTTTCAGCACAACACACCAAAGTAACTATTGGTATGGCATTTAAATCATTCAGTCT
The DNA here is from genome assembly GCF_048544385.1 of Mastigoproctus giganteus. Taxonomy (NCBI): domain Eukaryota; kingdom Metazoa; phylum Arthropoda; class Arachnida; order Uropygi; family Thelyphonidae; genus Mastigoproctus; species Mastigoproctus giganteus. The sequence continues at coordinate 95,131,004 of NC_143583.1, read as the reverse complement.
TTGCCTCTGCAAGTATAATCTTGCGAGAAATCCATGGCGACAGCTAATGAATCCCTTTGTAACTGAGAACGCGTAATGGCTCTTGAATCGAAATGTTTTTAAATAAAATATTCATGTAATAAATTCAATGAGTGAACTGAAATAATGATGGATCTATATCAGAAAATCGTATACTCTGGAAATTGAAATACAGCCTATAGTACAACTTGAACGTGCCCTGTAACTGAAGTGCTGGTGATACGTCTAGAGGTATCTCCAGTCATGAAGAAAGTCCACAACTGCCAATGTTCGATCCACACACGGCACAATCTGTTTCCACAGATGCATGGGGGGGGGGGGGCAATGCAGTGCACACGTACCCTGGACTGAAACGGACCCCAAATCACGACTAGAGGGATGCTTCGATCCAGGGATGCTTTTCCTCGAAATGAATTCTCGCATCCAGGCTCCCATGAAATCCGCCCCTGTTAACTGGGATAAAAATTAGGAAGTTGGTAGATCAAGGAATGATGGTGATGTCTTTCGAATATAATCAAGTTTCCTTAGTGGAGCTAATTGAATAAATTCATATATTGAAAATTCATTTGCTTCTTTATCAGCCAAAATGGATAATAAAATATGTTTAAACTATATACAAATTTTCACATACCTTCTAACCATGATACCCTGTCCACTTTTGCCATTTAACGTGAAAGTCGCATGATTAATCTCTAACTGTCTGCTCCACCCTAGGCCAATTTCCAATTTAGAAGGCGGGCTGCAGGTCTTGAAAGCAAGTTCGAAGGATAAATCATCTGGGAAGATTACAAAATACAGATCTAGATATAATTTAATGATTGCAAAAAATTATAACAGCCTTATTGATTTAATTGGTTTGACGTGCAGATCGGAAAAACTGACTTTTGAAAGTGATTTTTCAAACTCAGTTTTTCTGCAAAAGTTAAAGAAAAATAGAGACAGTATTTCAAGACACACCAGCTGTCAAGTAATCTACCATAAAATAATAAAATTTTCTGTGTATACTCGGGGATGACCACACGATCAGAGGAGTTCACAAGATAGAGAGAATGCAAGAAATAGCACCGTATTTTACTATACAGGAGTTGATTTTAAAAAATTTAAAAGACAATTGTAAAAGCAGCTGTCCGGATGCCATGATTATAAACGTCGGTGAAGGCGGAGTCAAAACAAATCATTCAGAATGATTTCAGATAAAATGGCGATTTCCTACACTGGTGTGCAAAACTTAAGGACCAGTCAAGTTTTCACCTGTAGCTTATCATAGGAGTGGCCTGGATATGGGAAAAGCATACCAAAGGAACCTCGTGAGGTACAGAAATGATGAAGGAAACAATACCGACACAGCAACGGAAACAAAACGGTACAGAGGGACTTGATTCAAAAATGGCAATATAGCACTGACTGCCATGATACAGATGCATCACTTCCAAAGATGGAACAAAGGGAAGAGGCTGTCCTCAGTAGGAGATATGGCCACCCCTAATGTCGATGTAGGCTTTGCACTGCCTGGCCATACTTAGAATAATGTTGTTGATAAGTTCTTGCGGTAACATCGTCCATTCCTCTGTCAGCGCCATCTTCAGCTGGTAAACATTTTCTAGTGGGTTTGGATGTGCCGCTAGGCGTCTCCCCAGAGCGTCCCATATGTGTTCGATGGGATTTAGATCAATGCAACGGGCAGGTCAATCCATACGAACAATGTACCCACTTTCCAAAAGCATATCAACAGCTGCAGTGCGATTGGGGTGTGGCGTTATCATCCATAAACACGAACTCGGGGCCAATGGCATCTCGGAACAGGCGCACATGGGGCAGGATTACCTCAGTACAGTAGCGTGCATCGGTTACAGTACTGCCTTTCAGTATCTGGAGTTGTGTACGTCCATCCAAGATAACGCCTCCCCAGACGAGAACACCTTGACCGCCATAGCTGTCCCTTTCAGTGATGTTTGCGGGGTGATACTGTGTGCCAACCTCTCGCCAGATTAGCTGACGTCCAGAATCACTGCTGAGACTGAATCTACTCTCATCAGTAAAGAGTACCCTACCCCATTGTGCTGCTATCCAGTCCTTGTGTTCGATGTACCACTGTAAACGGTGTCTTCGATGGGCAGGTGTTAAAGGGACACGTCGTACTGGTCGTCGGGCAAACAGTCCACCTTTGTGGAGTCGCCTGGTCACAGTAAACCGCGATATCCTGCGTCCTGTGCAGCTGGTTTGCAATGGATCCCGCTCTCTGGTGTCGGTCCCCTCTTGGCCTGTAGGAGTATATAGCGGTCATCATTGGGCGTTGTTTTTCGAACAGCTGTACCTGTCGTTCTGAAGGCCGACCACGCACGTGTGACGATGCTATGGGCGATACCGAACTGTGCAGCCACACTCCTTGCACTTCGACCTTCCTAGAGCTTTCCAATTATTCGACCCCGGGTAAAGTCATCCAGATGTTGTCTACTGACCATTTCGTTATCTGTAGCACTGTATGAAACCAATTGAATGTCTGTAACAATTGTGCTCGCCATTCGGTAATTTGCACATAACTGCTGCTTTTATCTATTGATGTGCGCCTTCTCATCACGATTCAAATTTTTGCATGTGCACCAGCTTTCTACTGAACGGCCACAGTTATGCAAATCGCCACAGGCTGTTTCGTTCGATTTTGTGGTTGTAACCTTTAGAATAGTGTTGGTCCTTCAGTTTTGCACACCAGTGTATGACTACAGCTGAAAAGGCTAATAAGTTTCGTTCGTACAGGGTTCACATTGTTTACGAAAGAAAAAAAAGAAAAAAAAGAAAAGCGCATTAGGTACTGTAAGTGGTTCCATACGCGTCAGCGAAAATGGAAATCTTTGATCGCACGCTCCTTACAGACGCAGCATAGTTCCACCTTGGTGGATATGTCTACAGCCAAAAAAGAGAATTTGGGCAACAGAAGACCCATATGCAATAAAAGACACCGTTGTATTCCATAGTGAATGTATTAAGTATTAATATTAATATGGCGTAATGATTCAGGGAAGTTAACTTAATCTGCATCTACCCAAAAAAGAAAGAAAAGCCGTCCCTCATATTATTCCCGTCGTCAAAAAGTACCTATTCAATTCTTCAATGAATATTTCCAAAAACTTTCTGCCTCGGCCACGCTTGTAGGCAACTTATACCAACGTTTCACAACACGCTGTCCGAAGGTAAACTTCATAAGATGTAGCCTATTCTTCTTGCCTAATTTTTTTAATTGTTCCCTTTGGTTATCGCCTCACTCACCAGTGAGAATCCCCCCCTCATAATCACCTTCCGAACCTTATTCAATTCACTCAGATCTTCCCCTAGGGGTCGTCTAATTGCTAAGTTCTGCAGACCACGTCTTCTAAGCTGTTCCTCATAGGAATAATGCTTAGCACTCTTCTCCAATCTTGCTGCGTTTCTCTGCACCTTCAAGAAGTTCTACACCTTACTTTAGGTGCAGCCTACACACTTAGATACAATATTTGAAGAGTAGTTACGCTTGCACTGCATGCTGAATTTCGTGTTTTTCTGTATCGTAATTCCCAAGTTTTTTTTCATCCTGAACAGTTTCATTCCTCTTCGCCCAATCCGTGAACTACTCCTGGGTTTCTGTTCCCCAAAAGAAGATGCATTTAACAGCATTAGATTTTATCTGCCATTTTTCAGTTCTTTTGAAGCAGCACCTGGTTCTTATCTTTAACCAACCTCCACACCCTTATGTCCTCAGAAAACTTTGACAGCATCCCCTGAATTCCCTGATCAATATCATTTAGGAAGATAAAATTAAAATAATACATAAATATAGGTATTAACGGTCCCAATGCGTACGCTCATAACCGTAAGTGTATTGTGTCTGTAGAAGTGCGTGCGTGCGCGAGCAAGGGGCTGATTTGTATGTTTTGCTGGCTAAAAAACTCGGAAAAGTGATAATGGACTGGCTCATTGCTAAGAGCAATGAGCCCCGGCTAGGCCCTACTGTACCTCACTCTTGGAATCAAACAAGTCATATATTACCTGCGACGAAGTCCATACGGCGCCTCCCTATTTCCACGAAAGGTATTTCCTCGGAAGACTCAATAGCAGCCATGTAACTGTCAGGTGTGACGAGGCATCCAAACCTCAAGCTGAAAAATATAAAAACGTTCGGTTATTAAATGAATTATTATAATTAGTTTATGGCCCATATTTTAGTTTAGGTAGAAAGTTCATTTTACTTGATAATGTTTGAGATCTGATGCAGTTATTACAAAAGAAGAATAATTCCATTCGGTTTTTAAACTTGTAGACACTGGCACCAAAATTCGATCCCCTGGCAAATATATGCCCACACCTATTCTCCAATTTTTTTTTTTTTTTGAACCTTATGGGCCTTGTTTACATTAAAGTTTTGATAAAAGGGACTGCAACCAATTCTGTACAATACATTGGAACATGCTAAAAATAAGAATCAAACGAGTGAGGACCTGATAGTGTTAACTCAATACGATAATGCGTAACCTTTCGGCATCTGTACAGCATCGGTAAGAAGATTTTTTTTCCAATAGGCTTTTTTTTTTTGTTTCCAACGCTTAAAGAATAACTCCAAGGCAACAGATATAACCCTGATGAAGTTAAAGCAACCATGGAAAGATGGTTGCCCTCTCAACCGAAATAATTTTACTTGAAAAGAAATCAAAAACTTGTTAAAGGTTTAGGTGCGGCTAATGTTCAAATTTCCGAGTTAGGTGGAGCAAAATGTCCAAAAAAATAAATAAGTAAAATAAAAATAAACAATAACACATGAAGTTAAAACAACATTTTTTATCTATAAGTACTTTTTTTTTTATTTCTTCAAAAATTATTCAGTCATTGCCTTCCGGGCCACACTCGTAAATAAGTAAACCAAGATGAAACCATACTTACTTTTTGACCAGTCCAGTAAGTGTCAAGTCACAGATGTGGACAACTGAGCCATTCTATAAATAATATAATACGTGAATAACAATAATGTAACATATTTACATCTTTTAAATTTCAGATTTTGCCATGAGCATAAAGGTTTGCATTTTAACAATATTTTAGAAAATAAAGAACTTCTCGTGCTACTGTCCTGAAAAAAAAAAATCATATTTTAAATATATCAGAGAGAGAATTTGGCCGCCATATTTGAGAACGTCCATTGCAGTTATGAAAAATCTCATTTTATACTAGCATGTAATATAGTATGCTAGTATTTCTGGTGATTTTTTTTGTTTCGGTCTTCTTATAGCTTAAAAAAAAAAAAAATCAAACGCTCACCTCAACAGCTCCATAAAGAACGTTGAAATTTCCGTTGCCTGCATGTTCCACTTCTCCTGAAAATTAGAATTAACAGTCATTAGTTAGGCCTGCACCATTGCTATATGTCCAATCAGTGGCGGTTCCAGGTAGGGTCTAAAGGAACTGTAGCCCTTATGATCAAAATAATGCGTTTTTTTTTCTTTTTTTAATATTACATGATTATTAAAGCTGAATAATTCCTGGAACGCTTCTTTAGCACCCCCCACTCCTTAGAAAATCTTGATTTCCAGAAAAACTGCTCTAGGAGCACTTGAGACAAAGTGTCTAATAGAAACTTATTCTCAAAATTTCTTTGATGAGGCTTTATAATTATCTATTTAATATCGATTAATATTTAATATCTATTAATATCAGTTCAGTTGCATGAATTACAGTAGTAATAAATAATCGAAATACATTTATAAGGTAAAATATTGCGGAAATACAGCAAATTGTCTAATCTATATTATTTCATTTGTATAATTGTAGCAGCATTTTGACTGACTACTAGAAACAAAAAAATATTAGCATAAATGAATCACAGATCTATTGCTGTGATTCATTCACGCTATCATCAGTAATAAATAACAATTTATTTGCTGTCATTAATAAATTAAATTTCTATTTATTTACTCAGACGCGGGCCGCCCTGAGGGTGACAGGGGTGCACTGCCTTGGGCGTCAACGTTCAAGGGGCGCCTGAAAACCTGAAACTTACATACACATATGAAGAAAATTTTAAAGGGGAGGTCAAGTTGCGATTTGCACGCTAGCGCCACATTCCCTATGAACTCCCTTGTTGCTGTTGGTATTAGACGCCTCTCACACATTTGGGATGAAGTCGAACGGGATGTTGAAGGAGTGTAACCATCAAATATTTATAAATAAAGGTCTTCCTTTTTGTAACAACCTTATTGCCAGTACTTTTTGAATAACTCTAGTACTACAATTCATTAATATTGCAACGTATGCAATATTAGTCAATCATGATGTTGCTGCCAGTGACTAAGCAAGATTTGTCCAAACTGATCCGAACAGATTTTTACCAACCCATGAAAATTTACTTAGAAGGTTATTAGGATTTGTGTTATCAATCAATGATTATCCATTCTAAGAGCTGTTTTTTAGTGCAATGGCTACTCATGTGCAGGAGGTCGCATAGCTTCTGACTTGCCGTGCACCGTAAAGTCGGGTTTTGAGTCCAGCGACATGTGAGGGATATGGATAAATGTGATATACAGTCAAATACATTTATGCCAGTTTGAACATTTCGGGCTCGATCGATTCTGGCCTGAATTTAGAGCATCCCCCACCCTCCTCCACTATGCATGTCCATCCATATGATTTATAATAAGCAGAAAATAAATAGACAACTCAAATTCATTATGTATTTTTCTGGCCAAAGTAATTAAGCATATGAAGCCATTCTCCAAGCCTACCCACTCTATACGTCCACTATGGAGGGAGTTCTGGAAGGGAAGCATAGTGAGTGATCTTAGATCGCCTATGACTGACTGGTCTTTCAAAATGAAACCATGTATTCAGCTTCTGTTCTTACAATTAACTAGGCAACCTAAAAAACTGCTCAACTTCTTAAGAAACTCACCTAAGAAACGTGACCTGACTCCCCACAAGTATATTTCCTGCTCTTCTTCACCTTCTACGCTCACTGTCCCAGAATACATCCCGGATTGCACATATCCATTCATTATTTCATAGAATCTGAAAAGAAATCAGAACGATATTATAATCACTGGTCTGCAGGGGGCACACGTGTTACTTAACTAAGACATTGAAGAGAAATCAACTGAAAAACAATAGAACAAGCAGACGTAGCATATTGATATACAGAATATCTTCAATGTACAGTTCCACTGACTCATAGGAAATCGAAAGCAGTGGGTCAATTGTAACGTAATGTCGACAATTCTGGCATGTTCCGAAGAAACCCAGTATACCATTCATAATGAAATGAAGCACATGATTAAACTTAGCGGCTTCGTTCATGTAAGTGAAAATTATGTCTAACTATATATAACTTATCTTTACCAGCGATGAATATCATCCAGATGACTTTGCAATGAAGACAACAAAACTTTTGACAAACGTGAAGGAGATGGATACATTTAACAGCCAATTATTATAGTATAATTGTTTCGATTGCGTTAATTATTTACCTGCTAACTGGAGGTAAGAATCCTTTCCATTTTTGCCTTGCCATGGATGAAGCCAGAAGGGAAGGAGGGATGTGGGTGACATAGTCGAACATCGTGGAAGATGTGGTCCAGCTATGGTACAAAAGAAATGAAAACTGAATATCTAACCGTGTTGATCCTACTAAATTTTGATGTAAAAGTTGCAAGAAAAGAATGCAATACTCACATCATTGCTAATTTCACATGGACATAGCTTTCCTGCGAACTTCTTCCTTCTGTTGTCTCTCTGTACCGAAAGAAATTTTACTATTGTTATAGCACAGTTTATTAAAAAATATAATAAATAAGCATTAATTAATCTTTCTTAGCCTATCGCTTTTGCACTAACTTTTTTCTCGGTTCTCTTTTATAACAACCTTATTTGATTTTTAACAGCGAGACCAAAAGACTCCACTCCCGAATCACATTAACAGGCCTGAAAACGAGGAACAGTGAGTTCCCGAAACATAGCCATGATAGTTTAAGTGTTTGTATTGAGGTGGTTCAATTCCTTTAAAATTGTATCATTTCGATAATAAATTGCCTCATCTACCATATGATATAATAGTGTAGTGTCTTTCAATTCATTAACATAATAATGAACAATCACACGTAGACCCCTCTTCCAATAATAAATTTAAATATTAAATACTGTATAGTGGCATGGCTAACGGTTGGAAACAAATCTCTCACAAGATCTAAATACGACTTACCTGAGCATCCCATTGAAAAATATTCTCCATCTCCTCATCGGACTCAAACACTGAAGCTTCAAACCCCCAGCAGAAAAGGCCTGACGTCCTCCAGACTGCTTCAGTACTTTAGTTTGGGATAATTCGTATTCTTTTCCATTGGACAGTGCCAAACGTAGCCAACCTTCTGCTTGACCATTGAGACCCCGGGCTATTTTAACTATCAAGTGTTCTTTCTTCGAATTTACTCCAAAGAACGAAATTTCGTCGGATCCCTAAATTATAATTAAAGCATTACTAGTATCCGTTGGAAATTTTACTGAAAATATTAGAAATAATACATGGTAATTTCAGTAAATTTATTTTTTACCTATTTACGAGAGAGAGAGCCAGCAGGTCAATAACAGAATAAGTATTTTAAAAAAAGCAGGAAATTGGACTGGTCGTAGTATTTAAAACAAAAAAAAAAAAAAAAAAAACCATAACACACTGCTCACGAGAGAACATGATTCTTGTCTGGCTTGGCATTAATGCTCTCATCACAGTTTACTAATGCGGTTTTATGGGAAACCACTGGAACGCCTGACACACAATACAATACAATTTAAATACAGCGTGCCAGCTGTACACATACCCATGCATCGAACATTGACTACGCCCATTTACTCTCGTTAGGGTAGCTGGTCCTATTTCGGTATATAGTGATAAATGTCGGAAAAGAAATGTCCACACTAAAGACTAAAAGATTCAAGTGCACTCACCGTCTCTAAGTGACTTTCATGCTGTGGATTTTCAAGGTTCTTCTCTTCAGTGGGCACTATTATTCCGACTTTTAGAGGGTCATTTTTTTGGAGTTCATACAAATCAAATCTGCTTTTCTTCAAGAATTTCTGACTTTGTATATAACAGTAAGCGAAAATCCATTTGAAGTCACCTAAAAAAAAGAAAATTTTAATGAGAATAACATGGCATATTATGCTGGGGAGAGGGCTAACAAAAGTAAACAGGCGTGAAAGGAGGTTGAATAAGAGGAGGCAGCATGATGCAAAATAAATTATAACCCTGTACTAATCAATTATACAGGGTGTTTCAGTTAAACGTTTCAGAACTTCTAAGAGGGGTAGAGTACATCCTGACAACTCGAAATCATATAGCAATGTGGGGTCGGAAATGCTTTCCTGAAGCGGTGTTGTACACAGAAGCACCATAAAGAAAAGAGACCGTAAGTGAGAAATCGTTTTAATAATACATGAAAAGAAGCAACAGGTACATGGATTAAAGTAAGTGTTCGAAGTTTCTTCCACGGGCTACAATGCACGCCTCACATCTCCGACACATGGACATCCGAACATTCTGGAATACTCCAGGCGAATTTCGAATTTCTTCGGCAGCTACTGCGATTCTTGCAACCAGCTCCTCAGCATTGTCAACAGGGGTGTCATAAACTAGCGATTTCATATGACCCCAGAAATAAAAATCAAGACATGATAGGTCGGGTGACCGAGCAGGCCAACGCACGGGATCACCACTTCCGATCCACTGTTGACCAAATGTGACATCCAAGTAGTTACGAACATCTCCGCTATAATGGGCAGGGGCTCCATCGTGTTGGAACCACATTGTCTGTTGCATCGATGCAGAAATCTGTTCATCTCTCAAAAGTTGTGGCAATACTTGCTGCAGAAAGATCAAGTAGATAGGTCCGGTTAGACGACACGGTAACAGGTAAGGTCCGATGAGGTGATCTCCTATAATACCGGCCCATACATTGACCGAAAATCGAATCTGTGCTGCACGATGTCGCACGACGACTTCTGTGTACAATACCGCTTCCGGAAAGCATTTCCGACCCCACATTGCTATATGATTTCGAGTTGTCAGGATGTACCCTACCCCTCTTAGAAGTTCTGAAACGTTTAACTGAAACACCCTGTATAAGAGTCAAAGTTACAGATCCGTTTACTACATTTGAAACAGTCAGAGCTTTGTGAAAGAAATAAGAAATACCAGAGGTATAATTTTTATTCCAAATATAAATGCAATAGAACCTCAAAAATACGACAAACAAAAATCTGGTACTTTCCGAATATTCTCTGAGAGTGATCGACAGTATAAGGGCAGTGATTAGTGATAGGCTGGTCGGATTTATGCATTCCAAACGACAATTCATTTCTGTTTTGCATATTTCAAATTCATTCAAAGACATTCCAAATTAGTTCCCAGTACAATGCTTAATAGTAATGTAGTATGTATTTAATTTAGGCGGTTCCATTGCCGAAATCATATCGCACTGTTGAACCTCGTATCAAAAATAATTGGACAATCGCAGTATCCATACCGGAGGCAGCATTCGAACCTTCGACTTTCAGTTCTCAGACGTTACCCACTGAACCGATACGGCAACACAGATTAACATTTCGGTTTAATGTTGATAAATGATCGCTGAATACTAAGGCTACGTGCATAACCTTCAAACATGCCGGAATTTTCAAATATCTGGTAATATTCTGGGTCCCAGGGATTCCAGATTTATGAGGCTATACTGCACAAAGAACAAGATCAAATCGCATTAACCTTAATTCGTATTATTTTACATCCAGCGAAACAGGATCAAAAAGTTATATTCTTCCAAAGTTGTAAGCATATAATCACTATGCAGTTTCTTGTGAACTACTTTCAAATTGGTCTCTATTTCTGAAAACGTTTATATTTAGCGAGTGGCAGGCTATTTTTTAGGATTATAAACTTCAAGAGGAGATAATCCTAGCTCTCTTCAAGATAAACGACATCACGGGAAGAATTAGGTCATTTCTCAACACGCTGGTTATCAATACTCGTTTTCGCAAAAAAAAAAAAAAATTAATAGGTCATTCTTGCATGTAAATATTTGTTTGACAGATTAAAAAAAAGTCATTGAGAGAAAAAGACTGTATGCTAAAGAACTCATGATAACAGAACGTTATCGGCACTTCTCTAAATATGTGCATACACCACAAAAATAATAAAAATAAATAAATAAATAATTGTACAAGACAGCTGCAGTGGCGGACAAAAAAACTTCATCACGTTAAAAAAAATAACATTTGTAGTGAAACGTATAAGATATTGTTTGATTACAGTCATTTTGTTTGTCACAAAGCAATAGTATTGCGTCAGATAAGGCTTCTATTGCATCAGACAGTAATTGGAAGGTATTGCATCAGCCGTTTCTACAAACACGGCGTTGGAAGGGCCCACACGATCATTAGTATTCTGTTTTGCGAAGGTGTAAACATGGCTCCATATGTTCAGTTGACATCAAGAAAAAAAAGTGTAGCTGTGGCTCTGTCCCAGGAAGGGCTTTCTACGCATGCTGTCTCTAATAAAATAGGCTGCCATCAGTCAACAGTATCCCGGGTGCTGAAATTAAAGCGTGAAACCGCTGATGTGAAGAGAATACCTGGATCAGGCCGTAAGAGAGTGACTACGCCTTCCCAAAATTGATATTTGAAATGGCTATGTCTTCGTAATCGCCATGTTAGTGCTCCTGATCTAAAACTGGACTTTGAGATGGCCTCTGATGTTGAAACAAGTACACGAACTCTCCAAAGACAGCTTTTGGGAATGTGGTCTGCATGCCTATCGGCCCAAGAAGAAGCCTTTTTTTTTTGACCCAATAAATGAGGAAGAAGCGCCTTGCTTGGGCTAAAACGCATGTTTCATGTACAAAAGATCAATAGCACACCGTCATCTTTTCTGACGAATCAAAATTCAACCTGCATGGCTCGGATAGGAAGGGATATGTCAGAAGGCTAAAATCGGAGGCATACCATCCTGGCTGCATAACACCGACTGTAAAGTTCCCCGCTGGTCAGATGGTCTGGGGATGCATAACAAGAAAAGGGGTGGAGCAATTAATTTTATTAACGGAAAGGTGAATTCAGAAATCTACACTGCTATCTTTGGAGGAGTGCCTGAAACCCGTTATTAGGGATCACCACACAGACGTCCAAAACTGCATTTTCAACAGGACTCAGCACCTTGCCACACAGCAAAATGGGTAAGTTTTATGCTATTTAGATTTAATGATGAGTTTGTCTTCTTGTCTCACACGGCTTAAAACATACACCAATGTTTTCCCTCGTTTTTCTTCCTTAAGGTGCAGTCATAGCTCAGAAATGCTGGCATTACAGTGTTGGACTGGCCCGGCAACAGAACAGATTTGAACTATATTGACAATTGCTGGCACATAATGTCGCCTAAAATTGCTCAAAAGAAGCCAAAAAATAAGATTCAGCTGCAGGAGAGCTACCACGAAATTGGGCAACCGTATATCCAGAAGTTGATTAGCTCGAGGAGGAACAACAAAATATTGAGGACTTATTTTGCTGATTTACAGTACGTAATACTATTAGGGTAACTTGTCATTTCAGTTTGTACACGTAAATGCAATAAAATGTATGTTTGGTTGTCATGATTGCCATTTGCATGATTTCTCATATTTCCATTAATTACGCATTTTACCCTTTGGGAAGATATTTAGGAGAATTAGGTATATCAGGTGGAGTCTTTTAATTGGATTTCATTCACAGAGATATATATATCCCATCTAAAAAATGCATTTCGAACATTTCTGCAACCCACAATGCAGCGCAAAACACATTATTTTTCAAAATTCACAAGTGATGCAGTTCTTTTTGTCCGCCACTGTAACTTAATACATTTACGTATTGGAGTTAAAGCTTTAACGTTTGAAAGAGTCAAAAAAAAAAAAAAAAAAAAAATCACATGAATATGAGCTCCATACTATTGATTGTGCAACATTTGGAATTTGTGACCTTCTTATCTTTATTGGGATTATAAAACATATTTCATATTTGTTCACATGTGATTGCAAATCAATCCATTGTTCAGCACTCTGTGAATGTTGCATATCAACAGTGGCCTCCATCTTAATCGGCGTGAATGAGATACAAAAACAGCGACTTATCTGGAGTTACATATTCGGCTTGGAGACATAATAAATAAAGAAGAAATGCATAAAATACAGAGTGGACATTTATTAAGCATAAAAAATAATAAATTTATTAATTAATGGTACCCTATAGACATAGCTGGAGATACAAATCTATTGTATATTACATAAGATTTTTGTTTTCAATGATTAACCTTTCTATTTTTTTTTTTTTTTTTTTTTTTTTTGTAGATAAATTGACCACATTTTGTGCAACCCAAACCGGGACAATTCGTTATAATGTGACAGCGATATAACGAGATATCCAATTTTGAAAGTGAAAAATGAAGGCCCTGTAAAAAGCAAAAAAAAATAATAATAATAAAGAAGCCTTGTAACTTTGTTTATTGATACTACACTACATCTTAACTGTAGAAGAACTATCTGCAGGACAGTCGCAAGTGTAACGTTCTTGGTAGCAGGTAGTATATGTCCAAGGATTTTCTAAAGAGATGGGCTAAAACAGTAAAAGAGAGAGGCTAAAGAGCTCGTGTCACTCTTTGATCATGCTTTGTGAATCGGGGATGTATTCGCACATTTCCAGTCCGCGAGGCCTCCCCTGAATCCAAGGATGCTCTCATAATTATGGCTAGAGGTTTGCTTACTTCCTTCGCTGCCTCCCTTAATATAATTGAATAGCTCCCATCCACCCCTTTTAATTGGATTTCCTTTCTTAAGTGCCTTTCTTATGTTTAACTTCAACCATTTCTGACCTCTGTTTCCCTAAAGAATTCAAAGAATTTAGATGCAAAATTCTCATTCGGTTTGTCGGCAACGTGATCAGGATCATCAACTGTCAATTGTCGAACCATCGATATCAAGTTAACCAAATTGATCCCTTCCTTCTAGAGAATTGATTTGAACCCTTCCTTCTGGAGAACTGATTTGAACCCTTCCTTCTAGAGTTTACATAAGTGAAGATGCCGTTGCTGTTTTTCTTTGCACCTTTGCCAAAGATTTCTCATAATCTGACATTGTCGCCTAATCTCCTCTATGACTTGATTAAGACTAGCTTATATCTACCACAAGCTTCTGTGTCGCATGATAATTTATATGCATCCATGCATTTTTCTTCTTTGCCACGGATCTCATTATTTCATCTGAGATCCATTTGGGCTTAAACCTTGAAGAGTATTTCTTAGTTGATATGAAAATTTGAGTAGCTTCCATGATTAATACCTTGAATGCTTCCCATTTAGAATTTGCTGATGGTAGCATCATCAGTGGTCTCACTGTGCAGAATTTAAAAACTGTCTAAGACCACTGTAATCACCCTTCCCTTTACCCTTGCTGGTAAACCCCAAATCAATACACTGTATCTTTAATATGCTGCTGTAGAAAACAGTCATCCAATAAATCCACAAAATTCTTGCTGGTCTGTGAGTGACCAACCCACAAGTTTCAATCAATATCTGGAAATTTAAAATCCCCTATTATAAGGCATTCTGATTTATTGGCCCACCCTGTTTCTCTGTACAGCTGTTCGTTGTACTCATGTGAGTTATTACGCCTATTACACATTCCTACTCTCATTTTTGCTTCTTATGTGACGCCAAACTGACTTAACACTAATACTCCATGTCAACTGGATGCACTGCCTTAGATTTTATGCGCTTTTTAATTAAGACCTATTCTGTCTGTCCTTTCTGTATGTACAATTTTTTATTTTATATTATATATATATATATTTTTTTTTTTTTGGCTGATGGCTGATGTTGTATAAGCGTGCTTTCTTGCACCATATGCCTAAGCTAATGTTAATATCATACATTGTAATCGCCAAATTCAAATTCTGCATCCCTTACATCTGAGTGATACCACATCTCTGAAATCCCAACAATGCCTACATTTCGTGTCTTCACTAGCACTTCAAATTCAACAAATTTATTTACTATGTTCCAACCATTGGTGTACATGCCTTATATATGCACGTTCTTACTCTTAGTTGCTCTAACATAGCCCATGCACGAGGGGTGATCATTGAATTCGCGGACTGGTTAAAGATTTTATATTTACCGCGCGAACTTTCCATAACTGCCCCTAGAGGGACTCTCCATGATCACTACTGAGCAGACTCTGTGTGCGGTTGTCAAGCTAGAGTTGCATGAAGAGCGTGTTTTAAGCCGCGTGTCAATGACGATCGTTTTGAAGCAAGTATCATGTTGGATATACAGAACAGCTGTATGTCAGACGGGGCTTAAATGCATCGGAAACAGTTAAAGAGATGAATAAAGCATATGGTACTGAGTGTCTTGGAAGGACTGCCCTATTCTGTTGTGACCGAACTTTCCGGTGTGAAGTGGTTTCCTCATCAGGACAATGCCAGGCCCTATACGGTTAACATTGTGCAGGCAGTGGTCCCTGCCATAGGTGCCGAAGTTCTGCCAAATCCCCCTTATTCACCGAACTTAGTAGCCCCATTTGATTTATTCCTTACATGTCTGAAGAAGGCGCTGAAAGGCAAGCGTTTTGCGTCCGACACAACGATGCTCGCAGACGGAGCCACAACGGAAGCCTTTTGCAGTCTTTCGAAAAATAGTTTGCAAGAAGCAGTTAATGCGTGAGTACGACGGTAGCGAAAGTGTGTAAAGTTCAAGGGAGAGTATTTCACAGATGATTCAGATGATGACAATTAAGAGAGGATCTTGCACGAGTCCACGAAATAAATGATCACCTCTCGTATTTACTTGTTTAATGATGGCTCCCAGCAGTCTTTGAAGTCCCCAGAACCATGCATTCAAACCTGCTGCTCGTTCCAGTAGAAGCTTTGCAAGAATCACTTTTACCTCTGCCTGTAGGTATTGCTTATCTATTAGTCTGTGAATCCCCCTTCCAAGCTAGCAGTTTTCCCACCCACCTAACACTGCCTCGATAGTATCATCAGTGAGACCATTGATGGTGCTACCATCAGCAAACATTCTTGCACCCTTTCTATTTAAGTGTGTCCCATCCCTGTAGAAACAGTCTTTCCAAATAACAAGCACAGACCACGCCGAGAAAAAGGCTACCCCATGAGCCTTGCACAATCACTCCAGGGCCGAATTGATTGACAAGGCTCTCATCATATATTCCCTCCTATCGTATCTGGGCAGAATTGCAAACACTTTCAAATTTAACCCTAACTCGGGACTTTTTTTTCGACATTGCCCTATACTTGTTGAGTAAGTTGTTAGTACCACTATGTACAACAATATCACCTTTTGTTCCTGTAAAAAGGTTATATTCTGCTCTACAGTTCATCAACTTTTGCTTCTGGCAGTCATACCCCAGTCTTAGTCCACCTATCCATTTTGCACAATATATTTCCGGTTTCCCGAACAATACAGTCATCGACATGCGAAGCTCCTACAGTTTAATCTCACCGCTACAGATTCTTGATTATGCGGTGGCATCGAGGATTGGCAACACGTGATTTATTCTTGCCCAATCTACCAAGACTTTCGGCAATAGATCTCAACTTCATCTTGTCGTATTTCTCCAGGCAATGAACATGATTTAATTTCAAATAAGGAAACTTTTGAAATCTTCCAAGAATTTGCAAAAGAAGTCTTTAACAGACGGCACCAGCTAACCGGCTTCCCTACTATCATATATTCGTCTTATAACTCAATTGTAATTTCTTATTGTTGATTATATATGTTTTCTACACGTGATTCTGGCATCAAACAGACTGTGTCTCTTCTTTTGCCATATGTCATCCTGGCCAAGTCTACTTGAAATTTTATTACACAACTAGGCTTTACCTTCTGATTTCTCCAACGACTAGACTGCTGATTGCAAGTCCCTGACTAGGTTACATGACGACTGCAGAATTCGGTGTTCCTGATGATTTTTTTTGTTAACTGAATTTTTTTGTATGAATTTAATTCTTTATTTATTTACCTTTCTTTAATTATATCCCTTTTTTGTCTATTTATTTATTTTTTATTTGTTTGTGTTTATTAATTTTATTTTATTTATTTATTTTTTTGTTTTCGTTGCCTATTTTTTTTATTTGTTTGTATTTATTACTTTTATTTGCCTGTTTTTTTTTTTTTTTTTTTTTTTTGGTTTTTTTTGCTAGCACCACTGGTCTCGGCTCCCAGTAGTACTGGAACTTTCGTTTGACAGTACGCGTGTTATAGTGGCCCGCCTCCTCGTGGCGTGGACGGGTTCTAGGGAGGTGATGGTTGATCCCTAGTAGCTAAGTGCCAAAAACAACGAAACAACAGTCCAAGATACACACTTCCCAGACATAACATCATACTCATATTCGACCATTTTATAGAGTTCTGTATTCATCACAGTGTACCGTCGCGGAGTTGAGCTAACATTTAGGTGCCGCCGTACATAAGACACAACATGTGTCCACATTTGTTGAATATTACTTAAAATTTACAGTATAAATAATATTTTGACGAGTAAGCTATTTATGGTTGAAGTAAGCTATTTATGGTTGAATAGGTCATTTATGAATAAACTGAATGGTTTATTAATTTATCTGTTTTTAATGCAATATATTTTTAAGGCAGCATTTTTATTTTTAACTATAGTACAACATAATAGTTTTAGTATACGAGTAAGTGGTGTTTAATTTGTAAATCGTGTAAATTCAGTTTATGTATAAGTCTAAAAAATAATGGAACAGAAAATAAAAATTAGACAGAACAGAGGTTTATGAAAATTATTTAAGAAAGCAATGTTTCAGGCATTATAAACACAAATTGTCATGCAGAAAGCTGAACATCTGAATATCTCTCGAAGTGGAAGACTGCATCGTGGGAAAAAGAAGAAGCAGAAAAGAGAAAAATTTAGCAATACGATATTCTCTAACCAAACCGGGTTACAGAATACAGTATTGCTAAATTGCGGAGCTGAAGAAGCCATAGTTATATAAATAAACTTCTCGTATATGGCCTTCTACCCAAGAGGATTCAAAGGTTGTGA
Source organism: Mastigoproctus giganteus (assembly GCF_048544385.1). Classification (NCBI taxonomy): domain Eukaryota; kingdom Metazoa; phylum Arthropoda; class Arachnida; order Uropygi; family Thelyphonidae; genus Mastigoproctus; species Mastigoproctus giganteus. The sequence goes on along the minus strand of NC_143583.1, from coordinate 95,112,876 downwards.
AAGAGGAATAAGGTGAACGTTTTCTTTAAGAGATAACTGAAATAGAAAACGATATCGGGGTACTTGAAATATCAATATAATGGATTACATTGCTGGTTTTCGAAAAGAGATAACACCAATGATGTTTCAGTTAGTGACCAATATTTTCAGTTGGCTGCATAAAACTCACGCACTGCAAGTAACACAATAACTCAATAGCAATAAATAGCTACTACCTGGTGTCTGCTGTAGAATGTATTGTTCTGTTATATTTTACTTCACTTAACCTTCATCGTGACTGGTCCCGAAAATAAACATATGAATATATAAATCTTCTGAATAAACTTACCTTTCTTTAAAAAATACAGCAAAAACAGTACAAAGCTGACAGAAAGTGTAAGCAAGCCAATCATGATAAACCGTTGACACGAAAGACAATGATACAGGAATACTTCTTAATAAATAAAATAAATTTCTGTTTATATTCCGGAACGACCACACGAATTCACAAGATACAGAACATAAGAGAAACAGCACCGTATTTAACAGTCACGGGCTTGAAGCCCGGTCACTCAAAGCACATTTACTTATGCACCGTCGTGCCTGACACCTCGGCTACTGTAGCAGTTATCAGTGTGATTGCAGCATACAGCCAGATAACGGCATGCAATATCCACTTACTATTTTTGCTGATAAAGCAGGGTATCGAGAGATAAAGTTTTAAAAAAATCTGCATGTTTAATTCGTTGCGAGAATAAGACAAAAAAATAAACTTGATAGAGTTAAAATATTGAGAGTTACGAAATTTGTGAGCAGATTCCGAAAGGTCGGAAAAAACTGTAATATTAGGGCCATGTAATAATATTAGGGTAGCAGCTTCAAATCCAAAATGATGTCAAGGGGGAAAATGGAAAGTGAGTAATCGTAAAAGACAAATTAACCCGAGAACGAACTCATCTGCCCTTGTGTAATGGGTCCATAAATTGCATGTGTTCTCTGGTCGATTTGCCTATATTGTTATACACGAGTTTCTGGGTAAAAACCTTACTGTTCATGTGTGAAACCAATTAGCATTAGTAGTGGCATATGATGAAAGAAAACAAGCTTATACAGCATAAGCCAAAAAAAAAAAAAAAAAAAAAAACCACACACACACAACACGTCTCATTTTACCTATTCATTCTCTCCAATAGGTTACTAGTTCTTTTTTGAATTCCTTTACTCTATCAACTTCCACAACAACAGATGGAAGTTTGTTCCAGCAATCAACCACTCGCTGACTAAAGGTAAATTTCCACACGTCTATTCTACAACCGTCCTTCCTCAATTTCAACTTATGTTCCTTCAAGTGCGCAATCTGAGCAAGTGGAAGAGTCCCATCAGCATTGAGATCGCTCAAACCATTCAAAGCCTTAAACACCTCATTCAGATTTCCCTGAAGGTGTCTAGTATTGAGACACCTGCAGGGAAATCTGAATGAGGTGCAATTTGCAGTTTGCAGAACTTAAGTCTTTTTTGGTGTGAGCACCCCTTTGTTCCCCTCACCGATCTCGTTGCTCTTCTCTGTACTCGTTCCAGAAGCTCTACATCCTTCGTAAAATGAGGCCTCCTCCAAACCTGTGCAGTACTCAAAATGTAGCCTGACCATTACTTTATAAAAAGGGATAATCACCTCCTTGTCCCTGCTGGCAAAATTCTTGTACATCACTGACGAAATCCCATTAGCTGTCCTGGCACCTGTCTGCACTGCTCAGAGAACTTCATATCTGACTGCATAATTACCCCCAGATTTTTTTTTGTTTTCCACTACCCAGAGTGTAGTACATTTTCCAACCCCAAAGTAAGGTACCACACAGTTGGTACGTTACTCTGGGGTTTCTGCTACCCATATGCAGTACTTTTGACTAACCTAGCCACGGAGTGAAAAAGCCCATAGACATTTCTTTGCGTCCTTGACGAGATTGGAACCCGGGCCTTTGCCACCTGGAGTAAGGAGGACGGTGAGTATAACCACTACGCTACCGCGCAGAGAAAGTGTCAGGCGAGCCTGATCGTTGGTTTTTCATGATTGTAAATGCACAGGCAGCCCATTCATGAACCTTGAGGGAAAGGAAAAGAATTTGTAGTTTTGCTACTACCAAAAATCATGACTAAGGCTCATGGTTGTTTAAATTTCAAAGGCTGTGAGACGTCAGCATATCATCTCATAATCATTTGCATTCTATATACTTCGTGATGTGAAATACCCGAGTTTCCATTAACGAAATCAAACACTAATTCTTGGAACCAAGTAATGTAGTGGCAGTCGAAGAAAGCTCACCAAACTTCCTCCAGCCAAACAGAACTCAAACAAAGGCCTTTCCACACTGTAAGGAAAGAACAGTGTCAGTGGCCACCATCATATTGCAGCTGATAAAAGGCTAATATCGAAACACTGCTGATCACATTAGGTCTTCACAAGTAGAGTAGTGGATGGCATCGTTGTTGTCCACTGCCCTTCCTTTTTATGGAAAAAAAAACTGGCATTAAGGGTAAATTACTGCGATGGATAAAGGGATGTTTGAGTGGGAGGAGACAGCTGTTATCAATGGACACTGCTCTTCGTGGACTAATCTTATTAGTGTAATCCCCCAGGGTTCAGTGCTGGGCCCATTGTTGTGTTTATTAATGATACCAATGAAGGTATGTCAGATTTGCAGATGATGCAAAGGTTGACAGGGTAGTTAATGAAAAGAATGAGAGAGGGCTATTGCAACAAGATCTGGGAAAATTAGTTCGATAGGATGAGAAGTGGCAGTTGAAGTTTAACATTAACAAATGAACGCATTGTATGTGAGTACCAAATAATCCCAGAGTAGCTTATCAACTGTGTGGTGCTACACTCAAGGTAGTGGAAAATATTGAGAATTGGTGGTACTTGTGCAGTAAGATATGAAATTCTCTGAGCAGTGCAGACAGGTTGCCAGGACAGCTCATGGAGTTTTTCAATGATATACAGAACCTTTGCTAGCAGGGATAAGGAGGCGACTATCTCTTTGTACAAGACCATGGTTAGGCCGCATCTTGAGTACTGCATACAGGTCTGGAGGCCTCACTTTACGAAGTATGCAGATCTACTGGAAATGGTGCAGAGAAGGGCAAGCAGGTTGGTGAAGGGAACAAAAGGGTGCTCTTACTAAGAAAAGCTTCAGTTCTGCAAATTTCAGTGTCTGGAGATCTAATTGAGGCGTGGAGATCTAATTGATGTGTTTAAGGCCTTGAATGGATTTAGTAACCTGAATGTTGATGGCATTCTTCCTCTTGCTGTGAAAAAAGCCCATTAAAGTTCCTCTCGTCATCGACGGGATTCGAACCAGGGCCTTTTCCACCCGGTGTGGGAAGGACGGTGACGATACCACTGTGCTACACGCACTATTGTACTGAGTTCGGAGGTGCCATTGCCCCGAGTTCATGTTTATGAATGATAACGCCACACCCCATCGCACTGCAGTTGTTGATATGCTAAGTTGAGCACCAAGTCACATTAATTTGTACCAAATTGGATGTGGTACATTTTTTTAGTATTAATAAATACTATTTCAAAATATTTTTTAATAAAACACCTTCCCACTCTGTTCCATTTCTTAAAAAATTCCCTCATCCCACTCCCCCTCCTCCAAGCTCGAGCTGAGGTGCACTCTTTGGATTCTTTTTTTTTTAATTAGATCAAACATGGCTCTTCACTCAAAAAAGGATGCCGACCCCTGGTATACACGAACTTCGTATCCTTGTCTTTGCTCTTTTAGTGATTTCTTATAATCAGCCTTCGCCAAACTTTTTTCTAGTATTAAAATAAAATAAAATAAACCCAGGGGCCCACATCTGGTGAGTATAGGCCTGGCACACCCAAGATCCTGAGCTGGATATCATCATTCTTCTCCTCCTTGGTGATTCCCTTCTACTTCTGACTCTCTCTCTCTCAGGGTAATTCAGAATTTTTTTTTTTTTGGCTGGTGCAGCATAAGCCTCAGGCTTTCTTGCACCATGTAGCTAATAATTATTACATATCAACTAGCAGCTGTATGGGCTTCGAAATTTTCGCCACTCGGTAACTTAACTGTTCCTCGGCATCGTTTTCTGCTCTAGGCTGGCTAGCTCTGTACTCATCCATCTTGGCATCCTCTTCTTGCTATATTTTCTTAATGGTAAAAATGCATTCATGGCCTCTGTGATTATTGATTTAATGATATTTCATAATTAAAACATTAAATCTCCCTCTGCTATTTGCCTAGTTGAGCAAAGCCATGTAGCATCTTAAACTGATACCTTACCTGAAATTAAACCCCATGCCTTTACCTTTAACAAATACCACCACTTTCTCCATCCTCTTTTTTTAACTATGGTCTGTATGATCACTGCATGATTGCTGCTAATGGTTCCTGTGCTGTGAACCAGCGATGAGCTATAGCCAGTTTGTGCAAACCAGTTATTAAAAATTTTTACACAAGCAAATATTATAACATGATCTCAAAACTGCAGGCCTCTGTAGCCGAGTGGTCAGGAGTGGGAGTGCAATAGCACACGCTACCCGAGTAGCCCGGGGTTCAAGCCCGACTCCTAAATGCAGTTGATCTGCCAACCTGCACTGGACCAGTGTGGCAGATTATGGTCCATTTCCCTCAACATTGAATGCTGAGGTGGCTTCCATCCTGCAGTGGGTTGATAATAGCTGCAGTTTACCTTTTTTCTTTACCTCAAAACAGAATAATCTTAATCTCATAAAACGGTGTAGAAAAAAATGGTATACAAAATAAATTTCAACTGCAAAGGAATGCAAAGTTTTAATAGAGGTCTTTCTTTTCCTTCGTCTGATTTAAGGGATAGAACTTTATCGCTTAAATCAGAACTTTTTATAGGGAAAGGGCAGGGCTGTACTTATGAACTGGGGTATGAGGTGCCAGCCTCGGGCCTCCCCATAGGGGGTCTCACTTGGCTTCTGTAATCTGAAATTTTAAAGCAATTTACTTTTATAATGCCCTGATCTGAACTAGGGGCCTTGTACCTATCATATAAACAGACAGGTGCAACTTGCAGAACATGTTGCTCACTTCTGCAAAAGAAAAGATTAATTTCCAGAATAAAGGAAAATCCCTCCTAATTCTCTAATAGGGTGTAACCGTAGAACACAGGTTGACCACGATGTATTGTCCGTGTTGGTGGTTGTTTTTTATTTGGTTTTTAGGAGCATTAGCAACTAAGGCCATATTGCTCCAGGATATGCGGTGGTCATACCCTGACCTTTCCGCACCCTCCGTATTTGGTGGTGACTGGCTCGAACCCCGGTCTAATTAAGAAGCGTGTGCTACGCACTGCTGCTCCTTCCCACCTGGCTACGGAGGCGCCTATCCGTGTTAGGAACATGCCCTAATCTTTTCCACTATGAACACAAGAAAGCAGTTGACCAGTGCAACTTCTCGGTACAGTATGTAGGAGTCAGTTGTATACGTGTTATGGACACCACTAAATTGTGGAATGTCCCTTTAGTTAATTTATGCATTCTACAGCAGCAGCTCTATTGCCTAAAGGCCAGAGGTGCGAACAGTGTGCAAGAGTTTAGTTCAATACTGTTCTTTATATTTCACCATGTTACGTGTGTATTAAAACTGATCAGTAAAAATAGTTTTTTTCTGATTATATTTATATATGCAAGTTTTTTTTTTGACTCGTATATTTAAAGAGGGCCCCGCAAGAGCTTAGCACATTGGGTTCCAAGAAGTACGGTCCTCGAAAATGAGTTAAGATTTTGTCAGCTCATCACTGCCGTGAATCATGTTATTTGGTTCGCAGATAACGATCAGGTCGAGAATATTCTTACCTCTAGTACTTTCCCTAAATGCTGATACAAATTAACATTTGAAAATTTTGCTCTTCTATTGTGAGTTCCCACCCCTTTATTTCAATCAATAAGAGGATAAACTGAAATCAGTCAGAATAACACATTCAGACTTGCTTGCCCATTTCATTTGCATATAAAGGCACTTCACATTGTTCCAGTCAGTAGTATACCACAACTATCACTTAACCATTTGCATCCAACTCTTTGTTGCTGCATCAGCCAACACTGGAAAGATGTTCTAAGGGTAGCAATGTTTTAAATGAGCAGGAAACTAAAGCTAGGGTAAAAAGCCTAAATAACTTCAAAGGATGTCAGGATCGTCAAATATAGAATACTTAGTCTTGCCTGTGTCTACAGTCAGGTCGCCAATAAAATGGCTGAATTCAAACTCTTGGTTAGGGCAACTAATGCTGACATAACAGGGCTAACAGAAATGTGGTGCCAACCAGAAATTGGGATGATGAGTTCCATTATGGTATATATAATGCATTTAGAAAAGATAGGTTGGTGGGATCATGCTTCTTATCAAAAGCACCCCAAGCACAAATGCAGCTTTTGCTGAGTCAGAAGTTACGTCTGCCAGCACAGATTCTGTGGTGTGAGTTAATTGGAAGCAAAGGTATCATGAGAGTGGGAGTACCAGACATACTCCCACTCTCATGATGAGTCTCTATGTGCAAGCATGAATGTTTTATTAAGGGTAACTACAATCTGCCTGATTGATTGGAATAAGGTGAGAGATGACCTCACAATAGGGCATCTTTTTTTAAATAAACTAAATTATTTTTACCAGCATGTTACAGAAAATACTAGGGATAAGAATAATCTTGACCTCATTATTCATGAATATGACATCACTGGACTTAAAATACAGAAACCATTGGCAGATAGTGATCATGCTGGCATTAGTTGGAAGATGAAGAAATTTGTTGCAGTAGTTAAAGGTAGAGGTAGGGGTTTTAATTTTGAAGAGGGGACTTTGACAGCATCTATAAATTGCACAGAGTGAGGGTTAATACATTTTATTTATGCAATACCTTTAAAGCAAAATCACAGGGGCTATGAATGTGTACATACCATTAGAAGAATACTGTGTGAGGAGTGTGCCAAAATCGATAAATGCAGAGCTGGCAGTTCTAATAGAGCAGAAAAATATAGCATGGGACAGCAGAGCAATGAAAAGTGCTGAAGCCTACAATAGCTACAAGTTGATCTGTAATAGTACGAGAGATAAGGTTAGGGAGGTCAAAGCAGAGGTGGACTGGTTCAAAGATTCTTACTGGGGAAAAACAATGTACCAAAGCTCAGAGTGTAATATTGAAAATCATGAAGTTGGTTGGTAGAGTCATTAATGATCAGTGCCAAGCAGCACTCCTTAAGGATGACTTGAACAGGCTTCAGGAATGTCAGAAAACTGGCAGCTATTTTTAATGCAGCAAAATGCAAGCCTTACCCTTGGGGAATAGCAACCCCAAATAAATTATACTTGGTGGGGCTGAATTAAAAACAGCCGAGGAACAAAGGGATCTGGTAGTTATGATATGGGCAGACATGAGGTTTTCTGAGCAGTGTAGACAGCTAGTCAGGAAAGCCCATGTTGCCCTATTGATGATTTATCAAACATTATACACAAGAGATAGGCAGTGGCAGATTAAGGATAGTTGGGGCCCCTAGGCAAATTATATTTGGAGGGTCCCCCAAAAAAGAATAAAAAATAAATAAAAGTTAGGTGGCAAATAAATGAAATTTTGTACTTTTGAATTTTTTGCTTAAATTAATCAAGATTTTTTATGATGTTTACTGAAAACATTAATCTCTTTAAGAACACTATTAGGAAAATGTCTTGGCTTGGGGGACCCCCCCAAAGCCTGGGGCCCCTAGGCATGTGCCTCATTGCCTTAATAGGTAATCCACCACTGGAGATAGTTCATAATTCCACTTTATAAGGCATTTGTTAAACTCAGGGCCTAACTTGAGGATATGGACCCTAGGCAAAAGTTTTTTGGTGCCCTTCAAAAATGTTTATTATGAACAGGGGTCATCATCATCAGCCATTTTCAATCCACTGCAGGATGAAGGCCTCTCCAGCAACTTTCCAGTTCCTTCTGTTTTGAGCACTGGCCATCCATTTACTACTCAAAAACTCTTGAATTTCATCTATCCATCTCCACCTTTGTCTTCCAGGATTTCTTCTAGCTCCTCTTGGGTACCATTCTGTTATTTTTTTAGTCCATCTGTCATCATGTCTTCGAGCTATGTGTCCTGCCCAAAACCATTTTAGTTCTTTAGTTTTGATAAGAATGTCCTTTACTTGAGTTTGCTGCCTAATCCACGTGTTTCTCTTCTTATCTAACAGTCTGATTCCCAATATAATTGGTTCCATTCTTCGCTGTGTAGTTCTCAGCTTCTCTTCCATTCTTTTGGTGAGTGCCCAAATTTCACTTCCATAAATCATGGTGGGGAGTATACATTGGTTCATTATTTTACGTTTCAGACAAACTGGGATATTGCTCTTCAGTATGTGACTATATTTCCTGAATGCTATCCATCCAAAATTTATTCTTCTCTTGACTTCCAGCCATTTATCATTATTACAGCTAATAACTTGTCCCAGATAAGTATATGACTCCACCTTTTCAATTACTGCTCCTTCAATCATTATTTCCCTTTCTGTGGCATACTTGTTCATCATTACTTTTGTTTTAGCCATATTCATCTTTAGTCCTAAATCCTTACTAACTGTGCATAACTGATTAAGATTTTCCTCTAATTCTTTGGGATCGTGGCTTATGACCACAATGTCATCTGCAAATCGTAAATGGTTTAGGTACTCTCCGTTCACATTGACTCCTTTCTGCGACCAGTCTAATCTTCTGAAAGCTTCCTCAAGGGCAGCAGTAAACAGCTTCGGAGATATTGTGTCTCCTTGTCGAACTCCTTTCTCGATTTTAAATTTGCTACTGTCTTTGTCTAGTCTAATAAAGGATGTAGCACTCTCATATATTTTCTTCAAAATCATAATATATGGAGTATCTATGCCTTGTCTTTCCAGTGCCCGAAACATTGCCTTATGCTGTATGGAGTCAAATGCCTTTTCATAATCCACGAATGCCAGGCATAATGGTGTTTTATATTCATTTGCTTTCTCCATTAGCTGTGATTATCTTGTCTCGAGTAGGTTATGGTTGCACATACCTCAAAAAATTTCATGAACCTACTACTACTACTACTATATTACGTGAAGGTGATCCATAGTTGAGAATCCTGTCCTAAAGCCAGCTTGCTCTTTCGGTTGATTCTCATCAAGTATTCTTTCTAATTTGTTAGTAATGACCCTTGTGAACAACTTGGAGATATGGGATAACAAGCTAATTGGTCTATAATTTGCAATTTCTGATTTATCTCCTTTCTTATGCAGCAAAACTATGATTGCATTATTCCACTGCATAGGCATCACACCTTTTCTAATGCACTTTGTGAAGAGCCTTGCCAGTTTTTGTGTTATGTCTCTTCCTCCCAATTTTAACAACTCTACAGTAACTTCATCTTCCCCCGGGGCTTTCCGATTCTTCATTTTCTTCAATGCATGTTCTACCTCATCAGGAAGAATATCGGGTATGTCGTATGTGTTGCTACTTTGCAATCCATCTTCCCCACTGCTGGTATCATTCCCTCGCTCCTTGTATAATTCTCTATAGTAGTCTTCTGCTATTTGAATTATGCCTTCTCTGCTGTTTATAAGTACACCGTCGCTATTCTTCAGTTTCAGTATCATTTGTCTTTCTGTGTTCCTGCTCATTTAAATCCTTTGTTTTCCCTTAATGCTTGTTCTACTTTTCTTGTGTTAAATCTTCTTATGTCCTCTCTGAGTCTCTTTCTAATGGCTTTGCATAACTCAGTATACTCAATTTTCTCCCTGTCAGTGTTTTTCTTGCTCTTCATTTGTCGTCTTTGGTTCATCATGACAAGTGTTTCTTGACTAATTTTTTCTTCTTTGGATTTCTGTTTCCCTATAGGTTTCTTGGGCTTTATCACTTTCAGAAAGTTGTAATATTCCTCGTCGATATCTTGGTCCTGTTTTTTGTACTTTTGAATTTTTTGCTTAAATTAATCAAGATTTTTTATGTTTACTGAAAACATTAATCTCTTTAAGAACACTATTAGGAAAATGTCTTGGCTTGGGGGACCCCCCAAAGCCTGGGGCCCCTAGGCATGTGCCTCATTGCCTTAATAGGTAATCCCCCACTGGAGATAGGTCATAATTCCACTTTATAAGGCATTTGTTAAACTCAGGGCCTAACTTGAGGATATGGACCCTAGGCAAAAGTTTTTTGGTGCCCCTTAAAAAATGTTTATTATGAACAGGGGTATTTGGAGTATTTGGTCCTAAGGCAAAATATTTTCCGGGAAGCCTGTGCCCTACTTTAATAGTAAAAAAATAGGGGTCCTCAGAAAATTAGGATTACACAATATAAAAATGTAAAGCAAATAAATCTGCATATATTTCTAAGGAAATATATATAGATATGTAGATATGTTTAGATTTATATATATTTTGACTAGACGCTACATTACATTTAGAAAGTATATTTTATTTGCAAATTTTATAAGGAACACATGCATTCATGTTCATCGTTACACTACTGGACATTGCCATTTATGGACCACCTGAAACCCTAGGCACATGCCTAGTTTGCCTAGGTCTGAGATAGGCCGTGGTAAGATTCCATTTGGAATACTGCATCCATGTATGGAGACCTTATGTGAAAAAAGAACTTCTTGAAAGGGGTCCAAAGGCAGGCAACTCACATGGTAAGATTGGCAAAGGGGCAACCGTACAAGGAAACACTCCAGCTATGTGGGCTACAGAGCTCAACAACCGGGCACCTCAGAGGTGACCTGAATGTGGTTTATAAGGCTCTGAGAGGGCTTAGTAAAACGAAGGCAAAATTTTCACCATTATAAAGAACTTCCGAACTAAGGGCCATAAATTCAAATTAATGGAGGAAAGAAGTTTAGACTAGAATGTAGGAAGTTCTCTTTTAGCCAGTAAATTATTGATTATGAACAAATTGCCTCTGCAGGTAGTTGAGGCCGATAGTTTTAAAGGCCTATGGCTTGCATTATTTGGCTAACACTAACTGCTTCATTCCGCACAGATTCTATGCTGGCACGCATAAGTTGTGAATCTGGGAAAGCTTTAGTCATGCTGAAGTGCTTTTGATACGAAGCATGCAATTTCCCCCCCCTCTTTCAACTTGTCTATTCTTCCTAAAGGCATTATACACACAACCATGAAATGCATCAATTGCTGATTTGGAGTGACACCATTTTTACATTAGCTGCATTATGTCAGCATTAGTTGTCCTAATTTTTTTGTTATGAATCATCGTTTTGTTAATTTACTATATGAATTATTGCAATCTTGATCTAGAGAATAGCTTTTTTCCCTTATTTCTAATTAATAGCATTATCTCCCCCCCCTCCTAAGGCAAAATCCTGGCTAAAACTGCACATTTCAGCAGACCCCCCCAAAATACAGTTTGCATGTCTTTACAAGTTCAAATTCACTAATTTTATTTATGATGTTCCTAATTATTATTGAAGAGTACAGTTAAGATTATATGTCCTTGTATAATTTATTATCCTGACACAACACCTGAAGTTATTTAAGCTTATTTTCTACCATTAGCTTCCCATTCATTTAAAATCTTCAGTACCAGAAATATACAATAACTTTTCAAAGTTCTTGTATATTTCTGCTGCAGAAACAAATAAAAACTTTTGAGATCATTCCAAATTTATAGATAAGTAAATATTCTTTTTGAATAATTTCATACATATAAAAATCAATCATATAACTTAGATCATAACATTTGCATTATTTTAATAAATAGTGTCATAAATATTGAAAGATACATATTACATGTAAACAAATAAAAATCTTTCCCAAATAAATTATTTATAGATTTTGCAGAACATCACTTTATTTAAACCAGACCAAACCATAACACAAAACATGCCTTAAATTGACTGTAAATATAAATATATTTGTAGGTTTAACATGCAATGGAAAAAAATTAAAAAGTTCAAATGGAAAACATTACAGAACGTGCTAAATATACTAAATAATCATAACTGAAAGCATTTTCTATTCTTAAATGCACAATCATCTTAATTTCTTCGTTAGGACTACATGAATTATTGCAATCTTGATCTAGAGAATAGCCATTTTTCCTTATTTATAATTATTAGCATTACCTGCCCCCTCTAACTTTAGACAAGATCTCAGCTAAAATTGCACATTTCAGCAGACACCCAAAAAATAGTTTCCTAAACTTAGGTTTAAGCCAAAATATCTGCTTGCTTATTCTCAGGGGTGATAAACATAAAAAATTAGAATTATTGTCACAACCAAAGTTGTGAAATACTTTTGTAAACTTTATTATTACAATAAATGTAATTATTATTGCATTTCACATATATCATTATCCTAAATTGTTTTAACCATACTACAGGGTGATCAAGAAGTTACAAAACCCAAAGTTTACATTGCTGCATATTTGCATGAAAATGTTGTAATTTGCTTTTTTCATCAATATATGGCATCAGAAGGATGTTGTTAAGCATAAGCACTGATTGTGTTATTACATGTTCGGCACCATTAGGGCTCTGTTTATGGTGCTGAACATGTTGTCCCAGATTTAGTGTGCATTCACAGACAAACAGTATTTTGCAATTCGCTCAAATGCACAGTAGCCAAAGAATTTAACAGGATATATTTAGATGTGGCAGTCATAGGATAGTAGATGGTAGCAAAATTGACATATCATTTTCGTGAAAGTGGAACTGCTTACCATATTAAAAGTAGAAGACCATTCATTTTGACCAATGCTAAAATGAATAAAGTAATCAAAAAGTTGCAGTGTTCTCTTTCAAAGCATTTCAAGAAAAGAAGTATCTCAAGAAACTCGTAGCCAAATCAAGATAAAATCCTAATCTATTGTAGACAGTTTCAGCATTCATTAATGAACAAGGAATTGATATGCTTGATACAGCTTTCTTTGCTGACAAAGCTTGGTTTCAACTGAGCAATTATGTGAATAGCCAAAACACTAGGATTCCACAGTGAAAACCTACATATATTTCATGAAAATCCCTTGCACTCCCAAAGAATGATGTGCTGTGTGTCATGTTGCCACATGATGGGCCCCATTTGGAACTGTGATGAAAGGTGCTCCTTGAGCAGAATGTATGGATGAACATGACTGTTGGTTTTATTACGATGGTGCAATGTGCCACACATCTGCTGGAACAATGTTCTTTCTTGAGAGCTCTTTGATCATATAATTTCTGGCAGAATGTAGGCCCCCATGATCATTGGATTTTTATCTCTGGAGGTATCTGAAAGAGATGGTCTATGAGAATACCTACATAAAGTAGAAAAACCAAAGACCAACACTGCAATGGCAATTGAAAAGTCTTCGGCACAAGATAGCTTCAAACATGGGAAAAAGACTATGTAAGGAACAAAAAAAGAAAGCCCTTTTCAACATACATTGCAATCATACTGATGTTATTACCTTGTTAGTAAAGTATGATGACATACCATCCTGTGCCTGCTTACGCACATATATTATATTGTCAGTATTACTCCATTAATAAAGCTGTTTAATCTGGGTTGCAGATTTCTTGATCATCCTATAGTATCCTATAGAACAACAAATGAGTGAAAAGTACAGGATTAGCTATCCTGTACTTTTCTAATAAAAGTGTAAATACAGAGTTCATTGTGCTTAGGTGTCAAAAGAAAAGTGTAATGGTAAAGTGAACCAGCTGTCCTTATTGCAGAAGCCAAATGGGAAAACTGACACAACACAAACAGTAACAAAAAATAGCATAAAGTAACATATCAATTTGCTCAATATCTTTTTTGAACTCTGCATGAACATTTATCTAGAACAAAACAATTTGTGACCTGATACCTGTTTGCAAGTTGAAGTAGTCATCAAACAAATGAGTGAAATATTGAAAAGATATCTTCACACAGAAAATCTTCATAGTGGTTCTACATATATAAAAAACATGTTAGGATTTAAACAAGCTATTTATGAGTCAGAAATGATTATGACTGTGAATGTTGTAGGTGTCACTTTCATCTTAACATATCAGATAAAGAATAGGACATTACAAAACATTTTATTTATACAAATTTTTGAAATCATTCAATGACATGAAGTAGAGAAAGATATATCACATGAAAGATAGAAAGATATATCACATGAAAGATAGAAAGATATATCAAAATGAGTATTTGTTGTATTAAAGGTTTTTATAAAGAACTGTCATATATAAATTTCTGGCATAAAATTATTTCTATGTATATATACAAATATAGGTAGAAAAGTATACAAATTAACATTAGGCACTCACATAAAGTGGCTTTACAATATATTATTAGAATTCACCATACATTTAACAATCAAATATTACTGTGGTTACATCCTTGATATACTTTTTCTTTTGTAAGTTATGTACTTTTAATATAATATACAATTAAATATAATTTGATAATTTGCAAATTATCAAACAGCATATCAAAATATGTGCACACGTTTCTTTGAAGGACATGACATATATATACTATAGAAATTTGATGCATCTTAAAATTAAATATTTGTTTAAGTAATGCCTCTCGTGAAACAGAAAAATAAGTGGCAATTAGTTACAAAAATACTTCAGAAAAATAACGGAACAGAATATAAAAGCACTTATTCCAACAACAAGAAACAAAACATTCTATTATTCCAAATCCTTTCTGGTAAGAAATTCTTCCAATTGATGATTATGTATTTAACTATGTAGCAGCATATCATAAGCCTGATGAATAAACGGTGTTATGTCTGCTGTTCGGGATTTCAGTGATAGCTAAAATTAAAAAACACATTAAAAGGAAATCATACAAACATTACTTACTAATATTATATTTTCATGTCTAGCATTCAAGTAATCAGAATGCACAATTCTTAAAAAAAATAAAAAAAATAAATAAGTTCTTCCTAATGCTGTTTAAAATAAAAATTATTTACATTCCATATCTCAATGGACAAAACAATGTCTTTTATAGAAAAATTAAGGCAAAGTTCATATAATTTCTTTAAAATCTGGGAAAACTGAAAAATTAGTAAGCACATATTTGTCCAAATAAAAATAAAAACATTCAAAATATTAGAAAAAAAAAAAAGTGTTAAATAAATAAATTACTACGTTGTTAACTCAAATGCTTAATTGGGTTATTTGGCCAAAACATAATTATTAAAAATATAAAAAAATATTTATGACATTGGCAGTTATCACAACATAAATATACTCTATAAAAAAAAAGGCTAAATTAATTACTATATGCAATATAAATTATACAACCAAAAATATTTTGACACAGTTGTACACAGTAATATAAAGTTGGGTCACCTTAGTCTAAAATAGCCTCAAACCTGAGCATACTTTCTACCTACTTTCCAAATTTTCACAACTCAACTGATGATTCTTTTCTTTGTTCCTGTTGCAAGGAGTGTACCAATTGAAAATTAAAACTTGGTGCAATGCTAAAAGAATTTGAGTCACTAAAGAAATGGGTGCTTGTCCTAGAGACAAATGTAACTGGGAGCTCATCATAGACTCACAATTCTAGTAACGTGCCAATCTGAGACCCAGAACA
Source organism: Mastigoproctus giganteus (assembly GCF_048544385.1). Classification (NCBI taxonomy): domain Eukaryota; kingdom Metazoa; phylum Arthropoda; class Arachnida; order Uropygi; family Thelyphonidae; genus Mastigoproctus; species Mastigoproctus giganteus. Next base: position 95,097,304 of record NC_143583.1, on the reverse strand, counting down.
GAATAATCACATACAAGTTGCTCTGGCTCAAAAGGATTTAGTTGTAATGGGAAATTCCACTGTCAGGGAAATGGGTGACATTTCTTTGTAATAAGAATAGGTGGACTAGAGCCAGGATGTTTCTACCAGAGGCAGAAATTAATGATGTCATTAGCAGATTGCCAGATTTCAAAGGGGTAAAGAGAGCATTATTATTCATGTGGGGGCTAATGATATAAAGTGCACATGATTTGATGATTTATTGAAAAAAAAAAAAAAAATATATATATATATATATGACCATGTAGAAAAAACACTGAGTTAAGTCAGAATGCGTATATGTCTGCAATTCTACTCATGCAAAATAGGAGGAACCAGATCCTTGTGGATTAACTCAAGCATTGAGGGAATCTGCAAAGTTTTTGGGGAAAATTTTTATCAGTGTGGTCCACACTTATAGGTAGAAACAATCCATTCTGTAGAGACATAATATGTTTGAACAAAGGTGGTTCAGAATATTCCTGAAATCCAAGTACATGATGTCAAAATAATTTTTTGCAAGTGTTTCCCTTGTTACTGTGTTATAGTATCCAATCAGACTGGTCAGACAAGCTTGCCTCTTAACAAACCCATGCTTTGACTACAGTATAATTGCATTCCTGCCAGAAGGTCCTGCATTACTTCTTTAACCAATGACTCCATTTTTTTCCCCTAGAAAAAAAATTCAAGTAAAGAGAAAATTAGGGAAACATTTTCACATCTCCAGTCCACTGGTACCACCCCTGAATTCAGGGATGATCTCATAATCATGGTCAAAGAGCTGTTCACCTCTTTTGCTGCCTCCTTTAATATAACTGAATAGATCTTATCCAAGTCAGGTGCCTTTTTTACATTTAGCTTCAACAATTTCTCCTCAACTTTCCCCTCAGTTATTACAAAATCATTCGGCTTCCTGCCAGAATTTGTCTCACTTCTAGCATCCCCATCTCTAAAAAATTCCTGTGTATGTGCATGCATGCATGCATGCGCAGGATGTTCAATAACATGTGGGCACACTTTCAGCACAAATTCTTCCAAACTGGGCACATGTGATATGTAAACATGCATCCAGTTCTGAATGGTTACAGAGCTATGGCTGTTTGAATTTAACAAAAAATGACATGGAATTTTCAAAGGTCAAAAATAAATGAGAATAACTAAACAAGCACCTAACATGACTAAACATTTTACTAGGTATATCTGCTTATTGTTATTTATTATTTTTAATATTTTTTAACATTGATAACTCTACAGCCATGTTTTTAAACTTCAAAGAACCATAGCTCCTTAACTGTTCAGAATCTACATATGTTTATATAAACATTTTCATTGTTTTTCAGGTTCTGAATCAATCACAAAGGTACACACATTTTTAAACACACTGTACATATCAGGATGGAATTTTATATTAATGTAAGAGATAAAAAAAAAAAGAAACTAACATCATAAAAAAGCAATATTATGCTAAAGGAACAAAACAAAATAAAGGAATGCCTTTTACCTAATCTGGCACATGATATACAAAAAATATTTTTTGAATTCTCCCCTTCCCCCCTTTTTCTCCCCATAACCTATCTCCTGTTACTTTTACCACTTCGTTTTTCTTATGCTTAACCCTAATAAAGGGATGGGTGTTATGAAACCAGTTTTAGCCTTACATTTTTGTTCTTTAATTCTTATTTCTTCACTTTCCAAGCTATTAGATTACTCAAGGGTAAGTAAAGTACTTTTTTTTTAAACTCTACTTTGTGTATTTTCTCTATGTTTTGCTTCAATAGCCTTTACTGTTCAGCCCCTGTACCTGATACCATTAATGAGCAAGTGGACACAGCAACAAAAACTACTGGGCATAATTGCTTAACAGGAAACCAGTTGCCCAAATACATACTGGCATTGCACCTTTGGATTTTACCACACTATTTCTGTCAGTTGGCCACAATAAATCAATTATGGTATTGAACTTTTGTAACCTAGTGAACTAAGTATGGTCTGAGTGAAACAAGTGAGTTTTACTTTTCAATAGTCACTACAAAAATTAACCAACAAAGGTCTGGAAGGGGAAGGAGACAAAGACATAGATGAAATCAGAAACTACTGTAAACATTGCTTTTTCATCTGAAAATGTCCATAAGCACCTAACAGAGATGCAATTTGCTAGCAGAGTTTTCAGAAGTTTTTCTCAAAGTATAAGAGGCTGAGTACATTATTTACTATACTGCATTAGTTTCTTGCTCCTTCCATTCAAGTACATAAAAAGCTAAAGTAATTTCATCCCCTTTAAGACATTTGTTTGCTAATGTAAATCAAATTCACTCTAGAATATGACCGAACAGTTCTCTGATAATCAATACCATACCATATGTGAATAAGACTAAACAAAATAAGATTTTACAAGGTGTAAAGTACGCAGATTTTTTATTTGATTAACAATTAAGATTCTACAATGTTTAGAATTGTATATCTGTAATTGTGATTAGAAGCTGCAATGGAGAAACGCAAACATGACTTTATTGTGTATGCATTTCTTCACTGTGAACTTATAATAATTAAAAAATAAATTTAAAAAAATTCTGTTTATGCTTGATATGGTCACCAGAGGAGGTAGAAACTTCATTATAACTGTTTTTCTGTGGCCAATTTGCCAACAGAACAAAAACAGCTTGGAGTCACTGCTTTAGGACGGGTTCAGGTGAGTTGGAATGGGTGCAGAAAAGAGCAACAAGTTTAGTCAGGGTGACAAAAGGTTACTCTTATCAAGAAAATCTTCAGTTCTATAAATTGCAATACCTGGAAACTAGGTATCTGGGAGAAAACCTGCCTGAAGTGTTTAAGGCTTTTAATGGGTTGGGTAAATTAAATGTAGATGCCATCTTACTCTTTCATGGGCAATACACACATAAGGGGATATAAATTTAAGTTGTTGTTAGATTTTTTTGGGGCATCAGCAACTTAGGCTATAATGCACTAATTACTGTCTAATATATTCTTCCTTTGTCTTATAAGTGATATGGTTTAAATAATGTGATATTTATCAATTTTAGAAAGAGAAAAATGTCATCCATGTCTTTGCGATCTCCTAGAAAGCACTGTAATGATAACTGGTTGCATTTATGAAAATGAGAGGAGAAAGCAGTTTTCTGTTCTTTTAGATATAGTGTGTTTAGCATCAGAGGTTTCCCCCATCATATAGCGGGCATTCTACGATTATGTTTTACTGTTAATGAGCATAAGCAGTTACTGCATTGTGAAGGGTCATTGTTTGTTAGTAGGCAGCAGTGAGTTAGAAATGTATGACCAATGAGTAATCTGGCTAGTACGTTTCTTCCATTCTGTTTTGTCTCAGGCTGGATTGCTGGTTCTCTCTCTTGATTTCAAGAAGTTTATTATTTGTTTGATTTTTCCACATACATGTCCACTGTTTTTTATGTCTGTTTGATAATGGATTTATGATCAGTATAAGGAGTCCTGACATTAGATGGCATCACATTTGTAGCAATTTTAGCAGCTAAATCTGCCTGCTAGTTTCCTGGGATTCCCATATGTCCAGGGATCCAACAAAATATTATTAGCTGTCCATGTCCACGAAGTTCTAATAACTGTGCCAAAATTTTCTGTATCAGAAGATGACTATGGAAAGATGACTATGGAAAGACTATGGCGTCAAGATGTTGAGAACCCCATGGGGGGTGATGGCCATTCCAGTCACTCATAATACAAAAGGGGAGCAGGTATTTGCCTTACTAAATCATCTAAATCAGCAAGAATGTATATGATTTGGTGTGATAAATACAATGAAACTAATGTTATTACAATATCAAAGGTGACATGGACTGCAACTGCCTCTAAAGATGCTTGCAGGAGGATAGGTCTAGAGGGTACCAGATTTCACTATGAGTGCTACTCCTCGATGTGCTAAATTAGAGGAGTTTCTATCTTTTTTATACATATGTAATGTTTAATTGTCATAGATATTGTAATTGTGAGACTTGTTTCTTGAATGCATACTGCAACAGGCTTATACTTCAGATAGGAGATTGTGAAAGTCATCAAAGTTAGCATGGAGCCCATGACAATTCCACTGAATAACTGTATCCATTGTTCGGTTTTAACTGGTGTCTGCTAACTTCTGTGAGGTAGTTTGCTTACATCTGTCTATTTTCCCTTTTTCCTTCTTTGAGAAAATTGGTCTGCCTGTGTCAATGTCACCTTCTTGGTGAATTTCAAGAACTGTATCGTCTTCATCCACTTTTTCATCGATGTCCATGGCATCAGATCTCAATTTGTATGTATCAGTTCTTTCAGAGCTCTTGGTTTGTACTTTCAGTTGCTGATTGGGATTTTTATCTGGAGGTATTATTACCGGTGTATTCACTTCTTGAGTTGCATACTTGGAGGGAGATTGTTCATTTGATGAAGAAAGTAGTGATTTCACCCAACCAGATATCGAGATATTTGGAGGGACCGAGCAGTCAGTCTGAGTTGATACTGAGGATAGCCATTAAGTAAGTGATGCATACGTAGATGATTTAGTAGGAATTGCAAAGTGTTTCTTTGCCTCTTGATATGACACTTTATTCTCTATCTTATATTTCTGAATGTTCTTCTCTCTTTTCCACTGGATGCAGTCCTTAGAGAAGGCAGAATGATTACCATGGCAATTAGGACAGTTTTGGGTTTCATTGTCACAGTCCATATGCATGTGTTCTTTTGAACCACAAGAAGCATAAGTGACTACACCTCTGCACACAGTTTGTGAATGACTGAATTTTTGGCACTTAAAGCACCAGACTGGGTTGGGAATGTACAGTCAAACATGGCATCTGAGGTATCCAGCTTTTAGAGTTGTGGGGAGATTTGGTGATTTAAATGTCAGTATGTCTGTCTGAGTAAGGAAAGGCTCTCCATCTTTTTTTTTTTTTTTGATAATTCTTTTTTGCATGGACTACATTTTGGTTGCTTAATTCATAGATAAGTTCATCCTCTGATACATCTGGGAGATCCCATTCTGATATTACCTCTTTAGAGGAGTTCAAGTTGGCATGTGGGATAACCTTTGTGGGAATTCCACCCAAGGTAGATATTTTCAAGAGTCTTCCTGCATGTCTGTGTTCACTCATCTTCAGATCATAGTCACCGAACCATTTTTGGAGGGCCAGCCACATTTTTGAGACATTTCTGAATCAAAAATGGGGAGAGCGTACTCAATGGTTGGTCTGTGGAGGAATGTAATATTAAAAAGTGAGGAGCAGAAAAATCTGCCCCTTCTTTTGTCTTTCTGCATGGTACATATTCAAAATTATTATAATCATCATGTATATCTGGATTTGGATCAAAAGATCCATAGTTGGACTGTTCTGTGTTGTCCACAGTTGCTCCTTTTAGCCCTGGGAGAGTGGATTACTTCTCCCAGGTTTCCAGCCCCACCACATGGAGGCAGGAGCAGTGCCATCATCATTATCAGCCAATTTCAATCCACTGCAGGATGAAGGGCTCTCCAGCAACTTCCCAGTTCCTTCTGTTTTGAGCACTGGCCATCCATTTACTACCTACAAATTCATGAATTTCATCTATCCATCTCTGCCTTTGTCTTCCAGGATTTCTTCTAGCTCCTCTTGGGTACCATTCTGTTATTTTTTTAGTCCATCTGTCATCATGTCTTCGAGCTATGTGTCCTGCCCAAAACCATTTTAGTTCTTTAGTTTTGATAAGAATGTCCTTTACTTGAGTTTGCTGCCTAATCCACGTGTTTCTCTTCTTATCTAACAGTCTGATTCCCAATATAATTGGTTCCATTCTTCGCTGTGTAGTTCTCAGCTTCTCTTCCATTCTTTTGGTGAGTGCCCAAATTTCACTTCCATAAATCATGGTGGGGAGTATACATTGGTTCATTATTTTACGTTTCAGACAAACTGGGATATTGCTCTTCAGTATGTGACTATATTTCCTGAATGCTATCCATCCAAAATTTATTCTTCTCTTGACTTCCAGCCATTTATCATTATTACAGCTAATAACTTGTCCCAGATAAGTATATGACTCCACCTTTTCAATTACTGCTCCTTCAATCATTATTTCCCTTTCTGTGGCATACTTGTTCATCATTACTTTTGTTTTAGCCATATTCATCTTTAGTCCTAAATCCTTACTAACTGTGCATAACTGATTAAGATTTTCCTCTAATTCTTTGGGATCGTGGCTTATGACCACAATGTCATCTGCAAATCGTAAATGGTTTAGGTACTCTCCGTTCACACTGACTCCTTTCTGCGACCAGTCTAATCTGAAAGCTTCCTCAAGGGCAGCAGTAAACAGCTTCGGAAATATTGTGTCTCCTTGTCGAACTCTTTTCTCGATTTTAAATTTCCTACTGTGTTTGTCTAGTCTAATAAAGGAGGTAGTACTCTCATATATTTTCTTCAAAATCATAATATGTGGGGTATCTATGCCTTGTCTTTCTAGTGCCCGAAACATTGCCTTATGCTGTATGGAGTCAAATGCCTTTTCATAATCCATAAATGCCAGACATAATGGTGTTTTATATTCATTTGCTTTCTCCATTAGCTGTGATATTACGTGAAGGTGATCCATAGTTGAGAATCCTGTCCTAAAGCCAGCTTGCTCTTTTGGTTGATTCTCATCAAGTATTCTTTCTAATCTGTTAGTAATGACCCTTGTGAACAACTTGTAGATGTGGGATAACAAGCTAATTGGTCTATAATTTGCAATTTCTGATTTATCTCCTTTCTTATGCAGCAAAACTATGATTGCATTATTCCACTGCTTAGGCGTCACACCTTTTCGAATGCACTTTGTGAAGAGCCTTGCCAGTTTTTGTGTTATGTCTCTTCCTACCAATTTTAACAACTCTACAGTAATTTCATCTTCCCCCGGGGCTTTCTGATTCTTCATTTTCTTCAATGCATGTTCTACCTCATCAGGAAGAATATCGGGTATGTCGTATGTGTCGCTACTTTGCAATCCATCTTCCTCCCTGCTGGCATCATTCCCTCGCTCCTTGTATAATTCTCTATAGTAGTCTTCTGCTATTTGAATTTCCCTCCCTGCTGTTTATAAGTACACCATTGCTATTCTTCAGTTTCAGTATCATTTGTCTTTCTGTATTACTGCTCATGGCTGCTAATTTAAATCCTTTGTTTTCCCTTAATGCTTGTCCTACTTCTCTTGTGTTAAATCTTCTTATGTCCTCTCTGAGTCTCTTTCTAATGGCTTTGCATAACTCAGTATACCCAATTTTCTCCCTGTCAGTGTTTTTCTTGCTCTTCATTTGTCGTCTTCGGTTCATCATGACAAGTGTTTCTTGACTAATTTTTTCTTCTTTGGATTTCTTTTTCCCTATAGGTTTCTTGGGCTTTATCACTTTCAGAAAGTTGTAATATTCCTCATCGATATCTTGGTCCTGAGCAGTCTGCAGAAGCTCAAACTTGTTCTTAAGTTCCAGTACATACTGCTTTTTCTCCTCCTCTGTTATTTCAAAGACCTTTGTATTATTTACTCGAGTCAGTTTTTTCCTTTCCTTTCCTACATCTATATCAAGTGTACATCTTACCATTCTGTGATCACTTCCAAGATTTACCTTATTCAGGACGGTAACATCATTCACAATATATCTTCTGTTAGTGAGGATGAAGTCGATTTCATTAGTTGTTAATCCATTTGGACTCTTCCATGTCCACTTTCTGTTCACCCTTTTCTTGAAAAAAGTGTTCATTACTGACAGTCCTTGAGATTCTGCAAATTCCACAAGTCTTTCACCTCTTTCATTTCTTTCACCAATTCCAAAATTTCCTATAGTTCCCCTTTCTGCACTGTTTTGTCTTTTTCCAACCTTAGCATTGAAGTCCTCCATAATAATAGTGTAGTGGGTTTTCTGCTCATCTAGAAGACTCTCAATTTCGGTGTACATTTCTTCATCATCATGGCTCGATGTTGGTGCATAAATCATTATATAACCTTTAGCTTGTATCTCTTAGAAATCTTGAGTATTAGTCTTGACACCCTTGGTGATGTGCTTTTGAATTCCAAAATGTTGTTTTTAAAATCTTTATGGACCAGAAACCCAACTCCACCTTCACTCCTTTCACTGTTTCCATTGGTGTACTGCAGATTTCCACTTGATAAACTTATAAGTGATTCATTTCTTCTTCTTCTTTCAGCCAAACCGATGATATTCCAATTCACATTTTCTAATTCCTTTTCCAGCTCTAATATCCTGTCTTCACCGATGAGTGATCTTACGGAGCAGTGCCACCAGTGGCCAAACAATAAGGTTGTTAGTGTGTTAGTAGGTTAGTCTTATATACATAAAGAAAGGTGGCTTTTCTTTCTGTTGAGTAAGCTGACTTCTTTACTTTGGAAGAGCAAAATAATTTAACTTCGGAAATCAGAAAATAATGCTCAACTACAATCAATCACTCTTTTATGAAAATTGCTTTCAAATTGCTGTAGTCACTCGCTTGGCAATCAGGGGCAGTTGGAAAAGGGAGAGTGCAGTATAATTGTATTAAAATTTGATTTAAGCCAGAGAATGATTAATTGTTGGAATAAACTTCTACTTGCTGTTGTGTAAGTGGTAGTTTGAATAAATTTAGAACAAATTATTAGAAGGGATGGACAAACAAAGTGGGTATTTGTTTTAATTTTATTATTATTTTTTTTCATTGGCTAATGCTGTAAAAGCTTGTTCTTTTGTATAATTTTTCCACTACTAATAATAATGGTCCATGCACTTCTTGGGAAAACCTATGGCTTCAGTCTTGCAAAGTCTCTGTCTGCATATGTTACTTTTAATATGTGACAGATCAAGAAATATAAATAAAGTACAGGAAATTCTGATGATAATGGCCAAAGAAACTCCCACATTTATGAACCAAAATTAAAGCCTTCTGAAGAGTATATAAAAAATCAGTATGCCACTTTCTTTGCAAACAAAATCATGGTGCTATTGGAATGAGTTTACTGGCAGGAACAATAACTAAACTGCCCTTTTCTGTTCACTTTACACTTAAAAGAAAAAAGTTTGAAAACATAGTGAAACAATTTATGCTGTGGACACAAAGGAACTGGATGCAAAAAAATAATTTTGATATCATATGCTTGAATTTCAGGAAAGCTTTTGATATTGCTGCACATGAATGACTACTGTACAAATTGCAGCAGTACAGGATTAAGGGCAGGTTGCTACAATGGATAAAGGGATGGTTGAGTGGGAGTTGACAGAGAGTGGTAATCAATGGACACTGCTCATTGTGGACTAATGTTATTAGTGGAGTCCCCCATGGTTTGGTGCTGGGCCCATTGTTGTTTTGTATATTTATCAATGATATTGATGAAGGCATATCAGACTTAATGTCTAAGTTAAGGCATATCAGACTTAATGTCAAAGAAACTCCCACATTTATGAACCAAAATTAAAGCCTTCTGAAGAGTATATAAAAAATCAGTATGCCACTTTCTTTGCAAACAAAATCATGGTGCTATTGGAATGAATGGCAGGGTTGTAAAGACAGTATGCTACTGCAACAGGATTTAGAAAAGTTGGGCAGATGGGTCAAGAAGTGGCAGCCAAAGTTTAACATTGACAAATGCAAAGTACTGCATATGGGTAGCAATAACCCAAGAGAAACATACCAACTGTGTTACTACACTCAGGGAAGTAGAGAATGAAAAAGACCGTGGGGGTAATTGTGCAGTCAGATATGAAGTTCTCTGAGCAGTGCAGATGGGCTGCCAGAGCAGATCATGGGGTCTTTCAATGATATACAAGAATGTTGTTAGCAGGGAAAAGGAGGTGATTATCCCTTTGTATAAAGCAATGGTCAGGCCATGGCTTGAGTACTGCGTACAGGTCTCATTTTAGGAAGGATGTAGAGTTGCTTGAGCGTGTACAGAGAAGGGCAATAAAGGGGTACTTTTACCAAAAGAGGTTTAAGTTCTGCAAATTGCAGCGGCTGGAGACTAGGCACCTGCAAGGTGATCTGATTGTGGTGTATAAGGCCTCAAATGGTTTGGGCAGGCTCAATGCTGGTGGGATTGTTCCTTTTGCTCAGATTACAAACCTGAGAAGGCATAAATTCCAATTGAGGAAAGACAGTTGTAGAATAGACATGCAGAAATTTGCCTTTAGCCAGCGGGTAGTGGATTTTTTTTTGGCTGATGCTGTATAAGCTTGCTTTCTAGCATCATATGCCTCAACTAATTGCAGTGCATGAACCCAAAATAATGGATAATTCTAAAAACCAGCATCTTGATATCCCAAACATGCCAAATAAAAGGTCCCATGTGGAATCTCTGCTATGAAAGATTCCACAATACCTTTACTGTTTGGGGCTTTTTATAAAAATACAATATATTCAGTTTTCTTCATATTGCCATCTGTGGGCACCATAATGCAATAAAATCTCAGTTATCAAGATACGTAAAGAATATGGTTTTCCAGTTATCTAGATATGATGGTTATTTGAATCTTAAACAACACTCCACAGTATAAGCCAAATATATTTTTTCAGCAGCCAAAACTTGAATTAATTTATGTATCTGTAAGGTCCCCTGAGTCTAGAACCATGGGCTACATAATTTGTTAGAGATTTTAGTGCATTTGCATATGTATGAATAAGTGCCTATTGTCTCACCATGTCCATTCATCTACATGTAATAACTCAACTTCTCGTGGAAATAGATTTTCTTAAAATTTTATATTTCATGAAACCTGTGTAGTACAACACTCAGGGTAGTGGCAAATGAAAAAGACCTGGGGTAATTGTTCAGTCAGATAAGAAGTTCTCTGAGCAGTGCAAACAGGTTGCCAGGACAGCTCATGGGGTTTCATAAATGATATACAGGAAATTTGTCAGATGTGATAGAAGTGATTATCGAATTGTATACGGCAAATGTTAGGCCACTTCTTGAGTACTGCATATAGGTCTGAATGAGGATATAATACATGGAAACCTCCAGTTTGATTGCAGTCTCTGAGACAGAAATACTGAGGCATTTGAAAGCAAATACCATGTCACATTCAAAGTCTTAAATCTTTCATTTCACCCACTGTCATACTGAATTGAACATATACAGCATCACTACTTATTTTCTCACATGCTTTATATCACATGGTACAAACACATAATATTGTTGCTAAAGGAGCACTCCATTTCATAAAAAGGGTGTGTGTGCCTAATAAAGTGGCCACAGTATATATAAAAAGTATCATCTTTATATTTAAAAAATGCTTATGCAAAAAATTTCACAGGTTTCACTCTAAATATGAAATTAGCATTAGCATTAGTAGAGGCATATGATGCAAGAAAGCAAGCTTATTCAGCATCAGCCAAAAAAAAAAAAAAAAAAAAAACACACCACTCCCATTTCACCCCTCCGTTCGTTTGAAATACCTGTCCAGTTGAGCCTTAAATTTGTTAAGGCTATCAACTTCAACAACAAATGATGGAAGTCGGTTCCACCAACCAACCACCCGCTGGCCAAAGGCAAATTTCCGCACATCTATCCGACATCCGTCCTTCCTCAATTTGAATTTATGCCCTCTGAGGTGATTATTCTGAGCAAGAGGAAGAATCCCATTGGCATTGAGCATGCTCAAACCATTCAAAGCCTTATACACCTCTATCAGATCACCTCACCGGTGCCTAGTCTCCAGACTCTGTAATTTGCAAAACTTAAGCCTTTCTTCGTAAGAGCAACCCTTTGTTCCATTCACTAATCTTGTTGCCCTTCTCTGTACCTGTTCCAGCAGCTCTACATCCTTCTTGAAATAAGGCTTCCAGACCTGTATACAGTACTCAAGATGTGGCCTAACCATTGCCTTATACAAGGAAATAATCACCTCCTTATCCCTGCTAGAAAAATTCCTGTATATCATTGACAAGACACCATGAGCTACTCTTGCAGCTCGTCTGCACTGCTCAGAGAACTTCATATCTGCCTGCACAATTACCCCCAGGTCCTTTTCATTCTCCACCACTGTCAGTGTAGTACCGCAGAGTTGATACGTTGCTCTGGGGTTACTGTTTCCCATATGTAGTACTTTACATTTGTCAATGTTAAACTTCATTTGCCACCTCTCAGCCCATCTGTTCCACCTTTCCAGATCCAGTTAAATTGAAAACCAATTTAACAGCATTTTTACATGGTCACTTATTTTGCAATATTGAAAGATATTTCATACAAATTGGTTGCCTATAACTTTCAGCATAATATTTTAATATATGATATGACTTTTATTTATCTATATTTATTCATTTTATCTATATTTTTATTCCACATTTATTTTATCTCACTAAGGAGTTACTGAAAAAAAATTATTTGCTATTTAATTACTGAATGTCTGTATAATCTATATAAATACCTTAAGAAAATCATGTGAAAATTCAATTAAATTATTCTAAGAGAAAATGCTTACAGTATAAGTAGGGCTGCCAGGCTGGTTCTTCATTTCTGCTAATACCCATATTCCATTTGTGAGTTTTAGTGACTGGTACAACATATCCTGACCTTCAACATTTCTCTTTGCAATAGTGAAAATGTTGCTATTTTGAAGCTTTTGAGATACTTGGTCTAAAATAGTAAATAAAAGTTATGAAAAATTTTAAATGACTTTATATTTATTTGTTTTCCAAGGATATTGATTATATTATATTGAAAGAATAATTATGTTAAAAATTTACTGGAACACTAATAAATATCAGATTTTAAGCACAGCTGGTTATGCACTACAGTAGCACAGAGTTAAAAATGAAGCTACAGAAAGTGTCACTTGCAACTGACATGCCATGCAGAAACAAGTTCAGTGGATCTGAACACGAAGAGGTGGTGAGACATCAATGGGCAGAACTTAACATATGAATTTCAGAGGTTATCAATGTTCTATTTGGAATACTATATGCAAGTGAAAGCCAGTTGGCAAAACCAAAATTGAATGTTGCCAAGGTTAAATGCATATCTTAAAAATAAAAGATCTCCAAAGTGTTTCTTTCACTGTCCAGAAAAGTCATGACTGAAGTTGCCAATAAATCTTCAAATAAGTCTAGAAACATACAGGAGAAGTTGTCAGCACACATACTACATGCGAAACATTACATCAATTGCAGTTTCACAGGTGAGTAAAATATACACTACATAACTAAAAGTATTCAGGCACACAAAAGTAGCTTTTAATTCAAAATCCTAATATATAGAAGGGCTACCTTTGTCCTGTATGATGGTCTTAACCCACATGGGCACAGTCTCTGTCAGCTGAACTTATCTTCATTCTTCCTGAAAAGCAGCTGTAAGAGGTCATTTTGACGATGACCTAATCCAACGTTCCAACTCAATCCACATGTGTTTGATGGGATTGGGGTCTACATTGTGAGCTGTCTAGTCCAAATTTTCAATGTCATTATCCAGAAACCACTCCTGTATGACATAAAGCATTGTCATGCTGATAGAGACAAGGCTCATTTCCACAGAACTGCCACAATGTAGGTAGCAGATAATTGTTCAAAACTCCAAGCAGGTCAAGAAGTTTAGTCTCAGGCACTACCACCAACAGACCCAAGTCTGAATCAGCTAAAATAGTCAAAAATCATCAATGTGATTTTTGACTATTTTAGCGATTTCCTTCTACTGTGTGACACCACATCTCTGATATCTCAACAATCGTTTGATATTGTTGAGATATCAGATTCGTGGTGTCACACAGATATTAGGAATGCACAATTGGAATTTGGGGAGTACAATGTGTACAGAAAGGATAGAAAGGTAGGAGGGGTTATGCTGTTAATTAAGAAAAACACAAAATCAAAAGAAGTGCATTTAGTTGATATAGATGGACAGTGCACTGGTGAGTCAGTTTGGTGTGACATAAGCACTGCGAAAGCAAAAATAAGAGTAGGAGTGTGTCATAGGGCTAATGACTCGAACGAGTACAATGAACAATTGTACAGAGAAATAGAGTGGGCTAGTAAATCACACTGTCTTACAATGGGGGATTTTAACTTCCCAGAATTGACTGGAACTTGTTGGTTGGTCACTTGCACACTAGTAAGACTTTTGTGGATTAATTGTATGATTGATTGTTTTCTGCAGCAGCATGTTCGAGAGGCAACCAGACAAGGTAAATACTCTTGATCTGGTTATCAGCAGTGATCATTCGTATATTAAGAATTTGCAGATAAAGGAACCACTAGGGGGCAGTGATCACAGTGTACTGATTTAAGATTTACTTAAAGATATAATTACCATCAGGGGTAAAGGAAAAGGTTTTTGCTTCCGTAAAGGGGACTACAGTGGTCTCAGGCAGTTTTTAAATTCTGTACAGTGGGATCAGCTGATGATGTTACCAACAGCAAATTCTGAGTACGAAGCATTCGAGGAATTAATCGTGGAAGCTACTAAACGTTTCATACCTATTAAGATATATTATTCAAGGTTTAGGCCTAAATGGCTGTCAAAGGAACTAATGAGACTCGTGGGAAGCATATAAATTATCAGGCGACACAGAAGCCTATGGCAGATATAAGCTAGTCTATAATCAAGTCACAAAGGAGGTTAGGCAGGCAAAGGCAGATTACGAGAAATCTTTGGCAAAGGATGCTAAGAAAAACAGCAAAGATTTCTTTACTTATATAAACTCTAAAAGGAAGTGGATTAATCTGATTGGTCCACTTTATATCGATGGTTCGACTGTTGATGATCCTGCTCAGATAACAAACAAACTGAATGAGTATTTTGCATCTACATTCACACATGAGTTATTAAGGATTGAAAATGCCAGAAGGTTATCAAATTGTAGCAGGGTGCTTAATGATTTTGTAATAACTGAGAGCAAAGTGGAAGAGAAATTGTTGAAGTTAAACATAAGAAAGGCACCTTGGGTGGATGAGATCTATCCAGTTATATTAAAGGAAGCGAGAAAGGAAGTAAGCAAACCCTTAGCCATAATTATGAGAGCATCCTTGGACTCAGGGGAGGTCCCCAGGGTCTCAAGATGTGAAAATGTATCCCCAATTCACAAAGGGGGGAATCAAAGGGTGACATGAGTAATTACAGACCAGTTAGTTTAACTTTTGTTCCGGATAAAATAATGGAGTTACTGGTTAAAGATGCATTGCAGGATCATCTAGACAAGACTGCAGCAATAATTCAGACACAGCATGGGTTTGTTAAGGGAAAGTCTTGTCTGACAAATTTGATTGGATATTATGATATGGTTACAAAGGAACTGGATGCAAAAAAAAAGATTTTGATATTATATACTTGGATTTCAGGAAAGCTTTTGACACTGTTGCGCATAGAAGATTACTGTACAAATTGGAGCAGTATGGTATTAAGGGTAAGTTGCTACAAAGGATAAATTGGTGGTTGAGTGGGAGAAGACAGATGGTGGTAATCAATGGGTGCTGCTCTTCATGGACTAATGTTATTAGTGGAGTCCCACAGGGTTCGGTGTTGGGTCCACTGTTGTATATTTATCAATGATATTGATGAAGGTATATCAGGCTTAGTGTCAAAGTTTGCAGATGATACAAAGGTTGGCAGGGTTGTTAATGACAGTAATGGCAGTGTGCTACTGCAATAGGATCTAGAAAATTTGGGAAGATGGGCTGAGAAGTGGCAACTGAAGTTTAACATTGACAAATGCAAAGTACTGCATATGGGTAGAAGTAACACCAGAAGAACATACCAACTGTGTGGTACTACACTTAGGGTGGTAGAAAATGAAAAAGACCTGGGAGTAATTGTGCAGTCAGATATGAAGTTTACTGAGCAATGCAGACAGGCTGCCAGAGCAGGTCATGGGGTTTTGTCAATGATATACAGGAATTTTGCTAGTAGGGAAAAGGAGGTGATTGTCCCTCTGTATAAGGCAATGGTCAGGCCATGCCTTGAGTACTGCGTACAGGTCTGGAGGCCTCATTTTAGGAAGGATGTAGATTTATTTGAGCATGTACAGAGAAGGGGCACAGGACTGGTGAGGGGAATGAAGGGATCCTCTTACCAAGAGAGGCTTAAGTTTTGCAAATTTCAACGGCTGGAGACTAGGCACCTGCGAGGTGATCTGATTGAGGTGTATAAGGCCTTGTATGAGTTGAGCACACTGAATTCAAATTGAGGAAAGACAGCTGTAGAATAGATGTGCGGAAATTTGCCTTTAGCCAGCGGGTGGTTAATTGGTGGAACAAACTTCCATCTGTCGTTATGAAAGTTGATAGGTTAAATAAATTTAAGGAGAAACTGGACAAACATTTAGAGGGAATGGTTGTGTGAATTTTTTTTTTTTTTTTTTTGGCTGATGCTACATAAGCTCATATGCTTGCTTTCTTGCATCACATGCCATGATTACTATTACTTTTGACACAGGATAACTTGGGAGTTTTGACACAGGATAACTTGGGAGTTTTTTTTTGGCTGGTGCGGCATAAGCCTCGGCTCCCTTGCACCATATGGCTAATAATAATAATTTCAACCATATCCACACTTTTTATGAAAAGTGCAAATATGCTGAAAGTGCCATTTTCTAATTTACCAACACTATCCATTGTACTTCTGATTAACACTAATGCACCTTAATATCTAACTTCAATTTCTAACTACTGTGCAACAACAAAATGCAAGTTTGTCACTTGGATTTGTTCTGCAAAAACAAATGCTCAACAAAAATTAGCAGTGACTGGATATGCATTAATCCATACATTGCACTCACTCTATAAAGAACTGAGAATAAGACAGATCTTTCCTGGTAAAATTAAAAAATTATTTTAACAATTACTATGTGTATTTTAGTGCAATTGCATCATTTATACAAAGCTAAATATAAATTAGCAAATTTGCAATAGCGGCATTGTTTAAGTTACATCTCATATTGTGAATACCTTCACGATGAGTTGCCATGACATTGCACTACTTCGAATAAGTAACGCTTCACCCGAAGGAGAAGACTGTTGTTACTTATTCTCAGTGGATACCACCACCCAGATGGCACTGTTTCAGAGCTATTTGCCCTTCTTCGGAGGGTGGGTGGGTGGGTAGGTAGGTACCCAAGTGATGTAATAATGGCAAAACAGTTGTGAAGTATATCTTCACAATATGAGAGATGCCTGATGGTGTATGATATAAGTTAAGACTCTAATGCATTAGGGCTTAAAGCCTCAAGCTGCGAAAGAGATTAGACTGTGTGTTTTAGTGCAATTGCATCATTTGGCCCTTCTCCTTCGGTGAAGCGTTACTTATTCAAAGTAGTGCAATGTAATGCAACTCATCGTGAAGGTATTCACAATATGAGATGTAACTTAAACGATGCCGCTATTGCAAATTTGCTAATTTATATTTAGCTGTGTATAAATGATGCAACTTCACTAAAATACGCATAGTCGAATCTCTTTCGACTATGAGTTGCCATGACATTGCACTACTTCGAATAAGTAACGCTTCACCCGAAGGAGAAGACTGTTGTTACTTATTCTCAGTGGATACCACCACCCAGATGGCACTGTTTCAGAGCTATTTGCCCTTCTTCGGAGGGTGGGTGGGTGGGTAGGTAGGTACCCAAGTGATGTAATGATGGCAAAACAGTTGTGAAGTATATCTCCACAATATGAGAGATGCCTGATGGTGTATGATATAAGTTAAGACTCTAATGCATTAGGGCTTAAAGCCTCAAGCTGCGAAAGAGATTAGACTGTGTGTTTTAGTGCAATTGCATCATTTGGCCCTTCTCCTTCGGTGAAGCGTTACTTATTCAAAGTAGTGCAATGTAATGCAACTCGTCGTGAAGGTATTCACAATATGAGATGTAACTTAAACGATGCCGCTATTGCAAATTTGCTAATTTATATTTAGCTGTGTATAAATGATGCAACTTCACTAAAATACGCATAGTCGAATCTCTTTCGCAGCTTGAGGCTTTAAGCCCTAATGCATTAGGGTTTTAACAATTACTTTAAGTTTTAGCATAAATTTTTCTCCATATGTAGAAATTCAACATGATGTATACACAAAGAAACTCAGCACTTTTTGATCTTGAACATAACCAAAATTTCTATAGTAATAAAGGACAGAAAATATCTACATCTCAGAAAAATATGAATTTGAATACTTGAAGAACACTTGCATTAGTGGGGAAGTTAGAAGACGAAGGCCTTGCAGTAATCGATGTAGGCCGTGTACAGGTTGCGGTGCTTCTTGTAGGCTTGCTCTATAACTGCAGCATCTACGATTAATTGTTCCTTGCATCTTTTGCTCATCCGCTTGCATCCTTTCTGCTCTTCGGCCATTATGTTCTGACTCTCTAAGTGGTCTGATATCTTCTTGGTTATGCAGCTGGTCAGGATCTTGTACATCATTGGGAGGCAGGTGATTGGCCTGTATTTCACTGGGTTTCTTGTATTTTCATCTTTAGGCTTCAGATATGTGATTCCTTGAGTGAGAAACTTCAGGATTATCTCTGGGCACCTTATCATTCTGGTGAACTGCTCTGCTAGATGCTTGTACCAGTAGTTGTGGAAGTTATCTATTCCTGGGGTTCGAATCTCCCACTCTCATCTCTTTTACGTCCTTTATTTTCTTCCATTCTAGTTCTATCCAGAGGGCTCGGCTGTTATGTCTTACTTTCCTGCTCCACATGTTGCTCCAGAACTCCTTGATCGTCTTCTGCTTGGGTAGTTCCATTCCCTTCTTTCCCGTCTTCCCTGAGACTCCTGTAGAAGGCTATTTGGTTGTCCTCATCGAAGATTCGGTTGTTTATTTTCCTCTGAAAGCTCTCTTTGTATCAGTGTAGTCTCTTGCTGAGTGCAAGGAGGTTCTGCTTATTATTATTATTATTATTCACTTATTTTTTGACTATAGCCACTACGGATCCTTAGCATTTCATATTGAAAAATTTTTATCTACAAACCTTTGCTTGATTTCTTTTCATAACTGTTCCTTTTTTTTAATTCCCCCCCCTTTCTGCCCTATGCACATTTCTTGTTTTAATTTTACCATATTATTTTTCTCATGTATTGGCTTAATATGCTCTCTCAATCAGCTGGTTTACAATGAAATTTTTGTGATACTTCACTTTAGTCATTCTTCTTCACTGCTTTATATTATTTTATTATATTTACTATTTGACTTTTAGACATTTTAGCCATATTGCACATCTATATATTCTTCAGATTTTATGATCGCCTGTTCTCGGCCACCCATGGCCGAGAACAGGCGATCATGGTTTTCTTCATTTATTTCTAATTAGACAGACAGACACATACACAAATACATGCATGTACACACACACACACACACACACACACACACACATGTGCACCCATCATATATCAGTGGACCCCTGCTTTACAATATTAATCCATTCCAGAGACACTATCGTATCATGAAAATATCATAATGTGAACCCAATAACACAATGTTTTTTGGTAATGCATTCCAAGGCCTCAGAAGTTGAAATTTTTGCTATATAACTAAGCTATTTATCTCTCTAAAGGGTCATTTTTATAATGGAAATTGTGCATATTGGGTTAAAAAAAATTGATTAAAACTAATATATTGATTAAAGCACAACACAAAAAATTACTTCAACAAAAGGATGCAAAACAAAACATACAGCCAACACATTTACAAAAACTGCTATTGGCTGAGAGGAAGGACCATGTGTCCAGTCGAAGACAAGACAATCGTAAGCCAAGTCCATTGTAAAGTGAAAGTAGTCACCTCTTAACATGGTCACTGGTTAGTAGAATCAGCCGCTTTATAGAATAAAATTTCAGAAATAAATGCATTACACTTTCATCGTTATGATATATTTGGTTATAAGAATCAATTTTGAATGTCTTTGTGATATTTCTGGAGATCACAACTATAAAACAATAAAAACAATTTGCAGTTTCCAGTTTATTGGGCTTTTCTGTTAGTACAATCTAATTATAAACGGGTAGTAAACTCGATCTTATTGCATTTGCAATAGTACTAATAGCTGGAATTCTGTGGGTTTTTATGTCGTTATTATGGTGAAATGTGTTTCCCCTTCTTCTGCAATCATATGAAAAACATAAATAAATTTTAAGAAGCTTCTCTTCATTCCTATTTTTTAATTTTCTTAAACTTGTTACTCCACAATTTGTGTTGCAATTTTTGCATTGAATTTCTGTCATTATTGATTGCTTATCATTTTTTACTGCTTTAAATTTTACAACAAAAAAAAATGTCAGTGAACAGAAATATCAATTACCATGTACATATTACAATAATAATTAGGCTATGTACGTAAGTGGAAATTTATTTTTATTTTGCTAACCTTTGGAAAATATTATTCCGATTTTCACGTATAATTTAACTTGTTAATTGGCAAGGTAATAAAGCATTAATTTGTGCTTTATATCTTTACTTTTATAGCCTGTGGATAATATTCCTCATATTTTTGCTTATTAGAATTGCTGTTTAATAGAATTAAAATGCAATTCGCAAATGGGATCACGATAATTGACACTTACCACATATCGTATAGTGAACAGAGAGTCCATCGTAAAGTGAACCAATCATAAAGCGGGGGTCCACTGTGTATATATATATATATATATATATATATATACACTTTTTTTTTTATTTAAAAAAAATTGGGAAGCACCTATGAGATACTGCACAACTACTAAATAAATATAGTTGCAAGGACAGTCACGTGCAACTTGACAGTAGATGTATGAAAACAAAATTTCACTTCAAACACTACCTCTGTAATTAGGGAAACAGAGAAGTTTCTGTCATTATTTTGAGTGAAGATTCTTTTTTTGCAAGGGACCTGTAAAGTCCCACATGACCATAAAAATACAAAACTCTTCACCCATTTCATTTGCCCATCTCAGAAGAGATGGGCAAATGAAATGGGTGGAGGGTTTTGTACTTCTTGTTTTGGTTGATGCTGTTTAAACTTCTCTCCTGCATTTTGTTTTGCAAATATCAAAAAGTACTGACCTGCATTTATAAAAACATTTTCTACACTATACTGAACTTCATTCTGAGAAGGTATATCCTTCCAAGCAGTTAGAAAAGCCCTCTTATCCATCAATCCATCCTCAGTGCATAGCACATGTATGGGCACTAGACAGCTGAAGTAGAATACATCCACATTGTTTTTAACTGCCACCTAGTGAATAAAATCAGTATACTGACATTAAATAAATATCTTTAAAAAAAGTAAAAATATTCTATTGCACAATAAAAAAATTTATATATAATAATCTTCTTTTGATACAGTATCTACCAACGTCTGAATTTTAAAAACTGGAGATTTGTTGATTCATTTTCATCACAAAAAAATTCATTTTTTTTAATCCAATCTTTGGTCTTGACATTAAGTTTCCTGACATATTACACAACTTTTATATTCACTTTTAATAACCAGTAAACTATAAAACCCCAACAGTCAATGAAACACTTTTTTTTTTTTATTTTAGTGCATTAAAATTTATAAAAATTATTTCTTAAGATCTTACTCCTGAACCATTAGGTTAGAATTAAAAAATGTGAATTATAAGTTTCCAAAATAGAAAATAAACATATGCAGAGAAATATACAGGGGGTGTTTCAAAAGTATGAACAAGAATTCTGGGATATATTCTAGGGTGCAAAATAAAAAATTAAAAAAAAGTACCATAAATATAAGATGTGATGACTGAACTAGGACTGAACTAATATTTGGAAATGATGAACCTTACCTATTTGAATGGATTTCCTTCAGAGTAGTCTCCTTGGCACTGTATATACTGATCCCAATGCTTCTGAAACTTCTAGAAGTATTTCTGATAAGATTCTTTTGTGTAATTGCTAATAGTTTCTGTGTCACAATCCGAATAATTTCTTCAGTTGTTGCAAATCTGTGACCTTCTAGGGGGGTTTGAAGTTCAGGGGCTAAAAAAAATCATACTGAGCTAAATCTGATAAGTATGGCAGATGAGGAACCAGAGTGAGGGTGTACAAGAATTTCTTGACCAGAACATGCTGAGTGTAAGGAGCATTGTCATTACACAAGTGTCAATTCCCTGAAGCCTACTTAGCATAAGCATGAGCTTCACATTTCATTGAGATTGACTTGCTTTTTTTTTTTTTTTTTTTTTTGAGTCTTGGAAAGGATGAAGTCTTCCACTAAGAAGACTCATCACCAGTAATGATGGAAAAAAGAAAGTGTGCACCCGCAGCACACTAACAAATATCGTGAAATCTGGGAACTTGCTACTCTCTGTGATCATCAATGAAGATGCAAGGCACAAAATTGGCTGAAATACATCACTCAAATCTTACATTAAAATTAATTGATATATCCCATAAAAAAAAGCAACTTCACTAGAAACTCTGCATATAGTTAAATGCTCCTGATCAGATCAGTGATTGAATCATTAGTTTTTAGACTTGAAAAGAAGTCAGACTGATGATCATCTTTAATGAGAAGCTGCTCTCTTTAAACTCTGCAAACCACTGAAAAGTCTTCAAATGATACATAGCATTTGCTCCAAAATGCTGTTTTTAACATTTCATTGGGTTTCTGTTGCACTTTTCTCTAATTTGAAACAAAATTTAATGCAAAATTTCTACTTGGTAAAATCATTCATTTTAAAATGCAACAAAACACATAAAACACCTTTTATTGATATTGCACTAATTTTTAGAACTAAAAGCTAATCAACATACTATGTCTATTACTATGTCTACATAAGTCATTACACATGTTGCAAAGTCAAAAACTTGCTATGACAGCACAATTTCAAAATACAAAAG
This sequence comes from Mastigoproctus giganteus, assembly GCF_048544385.1. NCBI lineage: Eukaryota > Metazoa > Arthropoda > Arachnida > Uropygi > Thelyphonidae > Mastigoproctus > Mastigoproctus giganteus. The sequence continues at coordinate 95,074,510 of NC_143583.1, read as the reverse complement.
CTGTCCCCAAACTTTTCATCACGTGTGTGTGTGTGTGTTTCGCATTAAATTGCTTAATTGAAAGACATAAGTGGGATAAGCTAAGGAAAGAAAATATTAAAATAACAATGTGCTCCATGTTGAGAACTAAAATTAAACAATTTACTGAAACTTAATAAGAATGATCATTCCATAGCCAGTATATCCAATATATTGAAATAACTTGCTAACTAATAACACTTTGGATCCAGCCTTGGTGTCTGAAAAATTGTGGGGAGCACCTGGAAAGTAATTGTCTCTCATTTACACTGAAAAATGAATGATAGATTTCTCTGATGGATTTCTGTTTGTCACTTATTTGAAAGATGAAACTTTTTACTGATAGTTACTTTCCAAGCATTCTCATGCAGTTTTCAGACTTGTTAATGGATAAAAAAGCTGGATCTGAAACGTTGTCATCAGACAGAAAATTAGTTCAGTATACTGGATACAGTGGGTGTGGAATAATCCCTCCTATTAGGTTTCAACAAACTCTTTGGATTTAAAAACATAAAGTAGAAAAATAATATCAACGAAACATAAGTTACATTGATTAGCTTTTAGTTCTAATACACCAAGCTAAAAGCAGGATTTTTTTTTTTTTTTTTTTGGTAGTTGTTGGCGCATCGGCTTCTGTGGCCATAGTGCACCGCCTAAGGTTTTTTTTGCAGTACTTTGATCCAAGCCCGAGGCGGGATTCGAACCCGCAACCTTTGGGTTGCCAGGTAGGCACTTTACCCTCCCAGCTAGCCCGGTCGGCCTAAAAGCAGGAATTAGCTTTTAGTTCTAATACACCAAGACATTTTTTTTAAAGCTTTCATCTTGCAGAAGCTCTTGGATTTGAGACCTCACAAAGATTCCCTCTTTCACTTTTGCAGAACTGATTTTCAAAAATTTTCACTTAAGTAATGAAATCTTCTAAAATTCATTTTACACATCACTTTCACAAACTCTTCATTAGGCAAAGTTTAAAGTCGAGAGGTAGAAGGAAAATCTTCATTGGATAGTGATGGAACATTAGCATTAACAGAGGCATATGATGCAAGAAAGCCAGCTTATACAGCATCAGCTAAAAAAAAATCCTTCCCATTTCATCCATTCATTCACTCCAAAAGTTTTTCCAGTTCTTCCTTGAATTTATTTAAGTTATCAACTTCCACAACGACAGATGGAAGTTTGTTCCAGCAATCAACTAACTACCATCTGGCTAAAGGCAAATTTCCGCACATTTATTCTAAAACTGTCTTTCCTCAATTTGAGTTTATGCCCCCTCAGGTTCGTAATCGGAGCAAGTGAAAGAATCCCATCAGCATTAAGCCTGCTCAAACCATTCAAGGTCTTATACACCTCAATCAGATCACCTCGTAGGTGCCTAGTCGCCAGACACTGTAATTTGCAAAACTTAAGCCTTTCTTGGTAAGCACACCCCTACACTATGTAGTCCTGGCTCGTACATACTTCTTTGAGGCCAATTACATCTGCTTTTACAGTCCAACAAAACACCTAAAGCATTGTGGTGGAACAGCTGTCTCATAAGTATAGTACACAATAATACTTTGTGAACCCTCCTTACATGTCCATTAACATACCAATGACTCTTTTTTTTTTTTTTTTTTTTTTTGATTTGGTAGTTGTTGGCGCATCGGCTTCTGTGGCCACATTGCACCTCCCAAGGTTTTTGCAGTACTTTGATCCAAGCCCGAGGCGGGAATCGAACCCGCGACCTTTGGGTTGCCGGGCAGGTACTTTACCCACTCGGCTAGCCCGGTCGGCTCCCAATGACTCTAAGAGCACTAAAGATATTCCACTGATGAGGGCTGTATTGAATTGCTTTAAGTAATATCTTTATGTTATTGTATACCTCCTTTAGATAGGGTGACCATATACTTTTAGAGCAAAACAGGGACAAAATGTGTTGCAAAGAAGAAAATCCAGGATGAAATCGGGACAATGCAACTATTTGAAAGAAGGAAATTCAGGAAAAAATCAGGACAATGTTAGTATTCGCGTATTTTTAATTATATGTACCTTCGTAAGTAAAGTAAATTATTTTCTAATTTTCTGAGTACTTTAATATTTTACTTAGTGTGTATTAATAAATAATTTAACTTTAAAAATTTGTTTAAAAATGTGCAACAAAATATATAATGAATCAAATTTATAAATTTTTTAAAGGTGGGATAATTATTGTTGTTATTTGGTTTTAGGAGCATTAGCAACTAAGGCCATATTGCTCCAGGGATATGCAGTGGTCATTCCCTGACCTTACCGCATCCTCCATATTTGTTGGTCATGGGCTCAAACCCCGGTCTAATCAAGAAGCGTGTGCTACGCACTGCTGCTCCTGCCCACCTCGCTACGGAGGCGTCGGTGGGATAATAAAGTTGCATTAAAATTATGTGAACAGATTTTATAAATGAAAAGAAAAGAACTCATCGTTGTTCTTTTTTTTTTCTTTTTTTTTTTCTTTTTTGTTAGTTCAGTGGTAATCATTAAACATGTAATCTCTTACTCTTTATCTTCACCTTGTTTTTCCTTATTTTTATGCCATCGTATTTCTCTGATGTAGAAATTTTTTTCAGTATGGTATTGTCTTTTTTTTTGTTTTTTTTTTTAACTTTTCATAGAATTGATTTCAGTCTTCTGAAAAATTACATTTTATAATTAACAACTTCGATATCGTGGAAACATTAAATCAACTTTTTTCTAAAGACCACGCCATTTTTAGTGGCAAAAATACTCTTTCTCTAACAGAGTCGATGTTCTTGATAGACATAAAGCAAATTCTACCAAATGGCATATACAGCCACTCCCCAACTTACGTAAGGGTTGTGTTCCGCGGAACTCTACGTAAGTTGGAATTTCCCTAAATGCTTATGCAGAACTTGCAACTACATGTGCTGAATTTCATTGACGCAAAAAAGAAATGCTCAACGAACATGTAAATAGACTTATTTATTCATTTTTTTTTTTATATCATGCACAGGAAAAGTTACAGAAGTATACAAAATTTCAAAATTATAAAAAGAGAGATAGGCATAACGTCAGCAAGTTTTACCTTTCGAGCATCATTGCCAGAATTAACTCTCCAGCTGATAAGCATGCCGCTGCGGCAACTGAGGGCTGTGGAGATTCAGAAGGTATTTTTTCCAACACATCACAAAATTTCTTTGCAGCTGCAGAATTGGCACTGGTGACTTCACTGCATAATTTAATGTTTTGGAAACCTGCTTTCCACGGGGTTCGCCGTACTTATCCTTAATATATTCATAAAGACTTCTTGCTTTTGCTTGAATGGCCATTGGACTCAGGAGCACATATTATTAATAGTTTTTTCATCTTCGATATAGCACCTGAACGTTGTTTTGTGATCACCGTTGATCTTAAATGTGTTGATCCTTTAACATCTTCTTTTATACGCACACTGTCCCTTAAAATAGTATTCACAGTTGAAGCAGCGAGGCCTAATTTTGTGCAATAGATGGCAAACTTTGTCCTGCTTCGTAACTTCTTAATTAATCATCTTCATTTCTAAATCAATTTTGTTTCATTTCTTAGCACTGCCAGCACTTGCACTTTCCATTGGTCCCTTTCCCTTCACTATTGTAATAAGTACAAGAACTCCCTGACTTATGTAATACTCGACTTACAGAAATTCGACTTTACATAAGTTTTTGCTGGCCGGTGCAAACTTAAAAAAATTGTGGAAATGTATTTTGCATCCTGTAGTAATAAATGGTGGTATCGTGAAAGTATCGTAATGTGAACCCAATAACATTGTTTTTTCCGTAATTTGTTCCAAGACTTTGGAAGTTGAAATTTTCACTATATAACTAAGCTATTTATCTCTCTAAAAAGTCATTTTTATAATGGAAATTGCACTACACTTTCATCGTTATCATATGTTCCATTATAAGAATCAATTTTGAATGACTTTGTGATATTTTTCTAAAGCACGTTTCTGGAGGTCACGACCAGAAAACAATAAAAACAATTTGCACTTTCTGGTTTATTGGGCTTTTCTGTTAGTGCAAGAAACTATAAACGGGTAGTAAACTCGATCTTATTGCATTTGTGATAATACCGATAACTGCAATTGTGTGGGTTTTTATGCTATTATGGTGAAATGTGTTCTCCTTCACTGAAATCTTCAATCATATAAAAAACAAATTTTCAGAAACTTCTCTTCATTCCTATTTATGTATTACTATGATGAAGGGAAAGCAACCAACGAAAAGTGAAAGTGGCAGGAAACAAAAAAAAATTGATTTAGAAATGAAGATAAAAATGATTAAAAAGTACGAAGCAGGACAAAGTTTGTCATCTACTGCAAGGGAATTAGGTCTCACTGCTTCAACAGTGAATACTATTTTAAAGGACAGGCTTATAAAAGAACATGTCAAAGGATCAATGCACTTAAGATCAACAGTGATCATAAAACAGCGTTCAGGTGCTATATCGAAGATGGAAAAGCTATTAATAATATCGATGGAAAATCAGATTCAGAAGCAAGTGCCCCTGAGTTTAATGATCATTCAAGCAAAAGCAAGAAGTATTTATGAAGATATTAAGGATAAGTACAGCGAACCCCAACCCCAGTTCGTGACAAGCAATGGGTGGTTTAATAGGTTCAAGCATCGCGCTGGTTTCCACAACACTAAAGTATGCGATGAAGTCACCAGTGCCAGTTCTGCAGCTGCAGAGAAATTTTGTGATGTGTTGGAAAAAATTATTGATGAAGGTGCTATTCAACGCAGCAAATTTTTAACGTTGACGAGACTGCTCTGTATTGGAAAAAAATTGCCGGATCGAACCTACATTGCCAAAGAGGAAAATACAATGCCAGGTTTCAAGGCATCAAAAGATGGTGCCACGCTCTTGCTTGGGGGGCTAATGCAGCAGGAGATTACAGATTAAAACCACTGCTTGTGTACCAGTCTGGAAATCCTCATGCATTTAAGGGCATCAATAAAGCCCCCCCTACACGTGCATTTCCGATCGAATTTTTATCCATACCAGAGAGCATGGATAAAAATATCTCCCTTTGAGGATTGGTTTAAATGCTGCTTCATTCCCAAGGTTGAAAAATATTGTAAAGACAATGACATTCCTTTCAAGATTTTGCTTCTATTAGATAATGCTTCTGGACATCCTACGCATCTAGATGATTTCGATTCGAACGTGAGAGTCATATTTCTACCGCCAAACAAGACTTCACTCATCCAACCTATGAGTCAGGTTGTTATTTCAAATTTAAAAGCATGCTATTTACGCACAACATTTGCTCAGGCAATGTCTGCAGTAGACGATGAGAAAAATTTCACATTAAAAGACTTTTGGAAATCTTACAATATTTACCACACCATCTTAAACATATGAGAGGGGTGAATGATATGCTTGCTTGCTACGAAGAAATTGATGATGAAAATAAAAAAGCCACCGTCCAGTCATCCATTAATATGTTCTTTCATAAGGTTGAATGGCCGACCCCTTCTAAATCTCCACAGCCCTCTACCTCCACAGCGGCATACTTGAGCTGAAGACGTCAATTCTGGCAACGATGCTCGAGAGGTAAAACTTACTGACATTATGTCTGTCTCCTCTCTTATTTTGGAATTTTTTTAAATTGCACACTTTTGTAATTTTTCCTGCGCATGAGATAAAAAATTGAATAAATACAATAAATAATTTTATTTACACGTTCATCAAACATTTCTTTTTTGATTCAATCAATTCAGCGAGTGCTGCACAAGCATGGGGGAAATTTCGACTTACGTAAAATCCGACTTACGCAGCGTTCTACAGAACACAACCCTTACATAAGTCAGGGAGTTCCTGTAAATAGGAATGAAGAGAAGATTCTGAAAATTTATGTTTTTTATATGTTTGAAGATTTCAGTGAAGGGGAACTCATTTCACCATAACACCACAGAATTCCAGTTATCAGTATTATCGCAAAAGCAATAAGATTGAGTTTACTACCCATTTATAATAGATTGCGCTAACACAAACGACCAATAAACCAGAAAGTGCAAATTGTTTTTATTGTTTTATGGTAGTGACCTACAGAAATGTGTTTTAGAAAAATATCACAAAGGCATTCAAAAGTGATTTTTATAATGGAACATATAATAACAATGAAAGTGTAGTGCAATTTCCATTATAAAAATGACCTTTTAGAGAGATAAATAGCTTAGTTATATAGCGAAAATTTCAACTTCCAAAGTCTTGGAACGAATTATGAAAAAAACAACGTGTTACTGGGTTCACATTACGATATTTTCACGATACCTCCATTTATTCCTACAGGATGCAAAATACGTTTCCACGATTTTTTTAAGTTTGCACCGGCCAGCAAAAACTTATGTAAAGTCGAATTTCCATAAGTCGAGTATTACATAAGCTGGGGAGTGCCTGTATTGTCAACAGAAATTAGCTTGGATTTTAAATTTGAAATATAGCTTGGATTTAAAATGTCTAAATATTTCTAACCAGACATTTTTACAAGAACTATTTTGTTGTCTCCATTCTGGTAATTTTTCCTCCACAAAATTTTTTATATGACAATATTCACCCAATAACTTGTCTATTTACAATTTCTTTAACCTTTTCCCCGTACTTAGACTCAGAAAAACAGTAAGAAATCTCCACATCGTGCCATTCAGGCAATATAATCAGATTTACCTAGTTTTTTTTTTTTTTTTTTGTAGTTGTTGGCACATCAGCTTCTGTGGCCATAATGCACCTCCCAAGGTTTTTGCAGTACTTTGATCCAAGCCCGAGGCAGGATTCGAACCCGCAACCTTTAGGTTGCCAGGCAGGCACTTTACCCACCCGGCTAGCTCGGTGGCTCAGATTTACCCAGTCAAAAACAGAAGTTCTGTCAGACGGTTTCTACCACAGTTCAGGATATTCTACAGCACAATCATAGAACTGGCAAATGATGTTTTGGAAAACATTAGAACTCATACTGTCTTTTTTGTTTAATTCCTCTCATGCTTTTGTAGGAACAAACATTAATAATCTTCTATTTTTAAGTTTAGATTTTAATAACTTAAATTCGCGGTAAACTTTGGAATTTAAGATATTTACTCACTCTATTCGCTCAATGCTTTGATTGAAGTTTTTTCAAGCTGACTTTGAACAAATAATAACCAAAATTTAGCATTTTCATCTTTAAAGAAATTTAAAATTAATGTAAGGCACTTTGGTTGATTCAAAAATTAATTTTTCAATGGCACAAACATCTCTAAAAGTGTGTTTATCACAGATAGCAAGGAAAGAAAGCGTGTATTGCCATGCTGAAGTAAATTTTTATACTCAACATCAGCCTCTTCGCAGAAAGTGTGCTGTTCCATTACTCTAATTGTATATATATGAAAATATTTATAGATTTTTACAACTAAAGCTTCCAATTCTACTATTGGGGAGAGTATCACAACTTGTTTCTACGCAATTATGAATAGCATGAGCAGGAAGTTTTTTAATTTGTTCACATCACTGTTCGTTCCACGACACTGTATACCACCAAAATTAGTATTTGTGTTATCACCACAAAAATGTAACTTTATCGACAATAGCAAATTTTTCAATTGATTTTACAATGGAATCTACAATAATATTTGATGTTTCACCTTTAACAGAATAAACCTCTAGTAATTATACATTAACTTCATTTCTTGGATTAAAATAACAAATCAATTTAACTGCTTTTCTATTTCAATCGTTGGATGATACGGTAATGAAACTTACACCATTTAACTCCATTCGTAGCTCTTCCTCCACTAATGTAACCAAGATATGAACAGCAACTGCTTCACTCTTAGTATGTACACAGGAAAATTTGGAGTTAAATATCAGTGAGATGAATTTAGATGAGCAAAATCATGTTTCACATAGTAATATGTGAAAGCGCCTTCTGCAGCTGCACAAGCAAATCCGTCATTTTAGGGTTCGGTCTTCTGAAGAAATTCACAGACTGCCGTATGGTTTAGTTGGTTCACTGTCTGGTTGTGTAATAGGTGCTACTGCTGTGTTTGAGATTTAGTATAGCATGATAATTTATTTATTCCATATTTATTGTTTAAATAAGATTCTACATTTGTTAATAATTCTATTATTAAGTTACTCAGAAGCCATAAATTCCTTAGGAGGTTAGTGTTAATTAATCTTTCTATGGAATGAAAAAACAGATCAATAAAAAACTGTACAGTTGAAATAAAACTATTTTTAACCGGGACCTATACTAAACTTGCCGGGACAACAGTCTAAAATTCGGGACGTATGGTCACCCTACCTTTGGATAAACAGAGTGGGCAACAAGGATGGATGCCTTTAAGTTCAATTTATGCCAAAGAACATCTTTCAAAATTCAGAGAGAGAGAAGTCGATGAAGAAGCATCATTCAGTTTAATGTGTACTTATGACAATTCCATAAAAATTCCATTGATATCATACCAGTAGCTGAACAAACCATGTACTGTCACCAAAACTTGGTTTCTTTTTCAATACTGGGATCCTTTGACATTCTTTTTAACCAAGTTTTTCTGCTTAGTGTGAAGGTGAGAAGTTCAACTTTATCTTTGGAGCAAGCTAGATCATTTGCTACTATTAATACTAATACTAACTCATCTCAGATAAACTGCTCTGGCTCCACTGTCTCTTCAACAGGTACATATTCAGGATTGGATGAGGTTCTTGGTTCTGCACCAATCACACCTTCATAGCATTCCATTTCATCTTCTAAAGGATCTAGTCTATGCTGTGGAGGTATCAGAATTAGCATACTGTAATCGTGAGGATTGGTCTTATCACTGAATCCATGTTCTGATAAATAATGTTGTGCACAGTCTTCACTGGTATTTTTTTTTTTTTTGGTAGTTGTTTGCACATAGACTTCTGTGGCCATAATACACCTCCCAAGGTTTTTGCAGTACTTTGATCCAAGCCCGAGGCGGGAATCGAACCCGCGACCTTTGGGTGTCTTTACTGAAAATCCAGTTACATTCACATTACAAAAGTAATAATCATCATCATGGTCTTTTGGCTCCCTCCATATCATAGGTATGACAAACAGAATTGACTTTCTCCTTTTGTTCAACCAGCTACATAATCCAATCAAACAAACCATTCAAATAACATGTGGTGTCCATTGCTTATTTTGAACACCTAGAGGATCACCACAGTATAAAGAGTAAATTTTCCAAATATCTATCATGAGTGTATGCCACTGTAATTTAGTTAGTAAAGAGCTGCCCTCACAGCAGAATTTTATGGGGTGATTTTTACACTTTTGAGGCATGACAATAAATGTGCTTTAGTAATTCACCAGATCTTATCTGAAACAATTTATAATCAAATGATTAACTTATGAAATAATGAGGATATACATTCAAATATACATTCAAACAATTGCATAAATATCAATAAATAATAATTACATTGAAGTAGATTGGCTGATTAGGTATGACACTGGTATAATCACACTCATGTTCATGTAATCGGTCTCATCACAAAAACTAGACATGCTAGAGGAAAACTGAAAACAGATTTGGAATCGGCATCCAAAGTTCTACACAGTCCACAGATTTATTATTTTGAATAAAAATACTTGTTGACCTGTGTTATCAGCAGTGATTCTTCATGCATTAAACCTTCAGATAAAGGAACCACTAGGAACTTTGCTTACGTTAGCATTAGAAGGAAAGGGATGAACCACATTGGTCCATTAAAAATAAATGACACATATATTGATGACGCTGTTCAGATTGCTTGCAAATTAAATTAATATTTTGCATCTATATTCACATGTGAAGACATTTTTTGAGCTGTGTAGCAACTTATGATTTTGTGATAACTGAGAGGAAATTGGAAGCGAAATTTTTGAAGATAAAAAATAGGGCATGTGGGACTGAGAGAATCTATCCAATTATATTAAAAGTAGCAAACTTTAGCCATAATTCAGAGGGTCAATGGCAAAGTGTATAATTACAGATATGTAAACGTGACTTCTGTTCCAGAGAAAATAATGCAGTCAGTAGATAAAGAAATAATTTGTTAAGGGATGGTCCTCTGTGGCCAATGTGATTAGCTACTATTGTACAACAACAAAGGAACTGGATGCAAAAAATGATATTGACATCAAACACTTATATTTCAGAAAAGCTTTTGATGCTATTACACATGAAAGACTATTGTATGAATTGGAGCAGCACTGGGGAAGTTATTGCTATGGATAAGGGAATAATTGAGTGGCAGAAGACAAACTGGTTATTAATGGGCACTGCCCTTCTTAGAATACTGTCATTAGTGGACTCCATCAGGGCTTTCATTTTATTGTTTTCAATATTTATTAATGAAGTACATCAAACAATTTGCATCATCTTTGCAGATGATACAAATTATGTTTGATCTCTTCTGGTCCCATAGGAGCTAGTTATTGTTGGTGAGTTTGTCAGGGAGATGGGGAATATATTATGCAAAAACGATAGGTGGAAGAGGACCAGGGCATGTCTTCCAGGGGCAAAAGTTGACGACGCTGTAGAGCAGATATCTATCATCTTTTAAGAGCACATGTGATATTGTTGTACACATTGGAACTAATGACTTTAAGAGCAAGAGATCTGCAGATTTACTTAACAAGTACAGATCAATGTTGAAAAAAAAGTCGTGAGTTAGGATTAAATTTGAAAGTGTCTGCAATTCTGCTCAGACATGATAGGAGGGAGTATATGATGAGGCCTCCTTAGCCGAGTGGTCAGGAGCGGGAGTGCAGTAGTACACGCTCTTTGAGTAGACTGGGGTTCAAGCCCCTGACTGCTGAATACGGTAGATCTGCCAACCCGCACTGGACCAGCGTGGCAGATTATGGTCCATTTCCCTCAGCATGAATTGTTGAGGAGGCTTCCATCATGCAGTGGGTTGATAATGGCTGCACTTTACTTTTTTTTTTTTATATGATGAGAGCCTCGTCAATCAATTCAGCCCTGGTGAGATTGTGCAAGGCTCATGGGGTAGAATTTTTTTTTTGCATAGTCTGTGCTTGCTAACAGGAGAGACTGCTTCTACAGGGATGGGATACACTTAAATAGAAAGGGTGCAAGAATATTTGCTGATGCTATCGAAGCAGACTTAGGTGGGTTGGATCTGTTGGAATGGGTGCAGAGAAGAGCAACCAGATTAGTCAAGGACATATAACAGTATTCCTACCATGAAAGACTTCAGCTGAAGTTTTTAAGACTTTAAATGAATTGAGTATACTGAATGCTGAGGGCATCCTTACTTTTGCTCAAATGACACACATAAGTGGAACATAAATTTAAATTGAAAAAGGCAGTTGTAGGAAGGATACATGAAAATTTACATTCGGCCAGAGAATAAATGTAACAAACTTCCATCTGGTCTTGTGGAAGTACTTAGTTTGAATAAATTTAAGGAAGGATTGCACAAATTATTAGATGGAAGTTGGACAGATGATGTGGGCAGTGTATTTATCTGATTTTATAAAAACTTTCTTCTATGCATTATTTTCAACTACTACTGATCCTACATACGTTATAATACTATGGCCTCATTTCTCTTCATATTTTTAATATACATGAAAGTGCAAATCAAATATCTAAATTAACTAGCTGAGACTTTTGTGTCCTTTTACAGTTTTTAAAAATAATTTATTATATTCTAAAATCCCTACTAATACTAAGTGTAAATAAATCAAACAGAGCAAATAAATTTTATCTGTGTTAATGGAAGCTTTTTAACAGAGAATGTTCTATAACTATTCTGGCACTGTCAGAACTGCATTCCTAGATTTTTCTTCCAAATTAATGATAACTAATTAATCAATGTCATAAGCTGCAGTAGGTAAACTTCATGTCCTTATGAAATACAAAAAATTGTATATTAAAGATCTTTGCTTTGTTTACTTATTTTTATTAATTAAAATATTTTGTTTCATTCAATTACATATATTGACCAATGCAAAATCTTTGTTTCGTGATCTGGTTAAATGGACTATAGTGCACCACACTAACTTAAATGAATCATCAACTATAGTGCAGCCACATCCCTTAAAAAGTAATCTAATCTTATCTCACCAAAAAACTAAAAAATGGAAGCATCGACGTATTTAAACTAACCTAACTTTCTTCTAACAACAAACACGACTACAATACAGAAGAAACTACCCAATAACCATAATGGTGCATGCAATAAATATCACCTGAGTCATTAATACTACTAACAAAAAAAAAAAAAAAAAAAAAAACAAGCACTTAAATTAAGATGACAAAATATTTATTACAAAAATCAACTATCTAAATATATATATATATATATATCTTTTAAAATATATGATACATGAAGTTCAGCTATATATATTTTTTTTTTCTAACATTGTGCGCGCACACACACGTGCACACACACACACATGTTAGGTGGTAGCTATATTTACATTAAACATGAGCAGAGTTAACCAATGTTGGCTGTTAAGTTTGATTGGTCTATAATTGAAAAAAAATAACATATCTGTATATCTTAAAAAATAATAAAATTTACTAAAGGATCTAGACTATACTAACTGAAAGAAAACTAAACTTATTGTAAAACCAGAAGACATATATCTGAAGGTATGACATAGTATTTCAATAACCCAAATCTCAGTAGTTGGGTTGGGCTGAAAAGCTATGGTCTCTGTGATATGATAATTAACTCCTCATACAGAAAAAATCTGCTCCATTGCATCATTCAGCCATTCTAATACTACCTCCAACTGCAAAGTACCGACAGCAAATTTCAAGATAAATTCAAAGAGAACTCACACAATGATATTTTTTAGAACTGGAAAATGAGATAAAATAGTCTCATCAGGCTTCTAAAGAAAACTTACTCAAAGTTTTCTTTGATTCAGAAGATGGCCATCTCAGCAGTTACCTATGTGCTTTCATTCATGCCTTCAAAATTGCCCTAACATTTAGTTTAACACATAGTATGTCACATTAGAAGCTAGCCTGATTACGGCTGCACTTGTATATTCTGTTGCAAAACCACTTACCTGCAAGTTAGTGAGTGGATCCATTTTTAGTACAGCACCTGAAGTGTTAATAGGAAGTCTAGTATCAGAAGATACATTAGGATGAAGAGGTCCTGTAATGTGTAAAGGCTGAGCAGCTGCAAGACCAAAACTGAAAATATATTGAAGATGTATAAGACAGTTTTTAAGTTTTCCTGACAAATAAAGTATATCATAAAGATTTTAATAATTATATCATTATGATAAATATGCTCTGAGATCATTACAATAGTACTAGCAATTAGGGTTTAAGACTATTTTTTAGTTTTTAATTTCCAATTCATAAGAATATATTATATCACACTATTATATATAATCTCCTAAAGAATAAACTTTCTTTGTGTTGAGAGATATATAAGACATTTTACTCTAATTACTATAATATTGTTCTTTTATAGCTCCCTACTATAACAGGCAGCAACTGGGCAAAAGTGTCATATATATAACCAGACTGGCTGCATTTGTTTCAGCCAATGTTTCTGATCATATACCAGAAACATTCACAGTCAAGACAAAGTCTACTGACCAATAAGTGTGAAATAGTAGTAGTAGGTAGTAGTAATATATGCATTGTGATGCAAGAAAGCAAGCATATGAGCTCATGTAGCAACAGCCCAAAAAAAAAAAAAAAAAATTTAACACATCAATTCCTTCTAAAAGTTTGTCCAATTCCTACTTGAATTTATTTAAGCTACCAACTTCCACAATGACAGATGGAAGTTTGTTCCAGCAATTACCCACTCACTGGCTAAATGCAAATTTCTGCACATCTATTCTACAATTGTCTTTCCTCAATTTGAATTTATGCCCCCTCAGGTTAGTAATCTGAGCAAGCATAAGAATCCCATCAGAATTCAGCATGCTCAACCCATTTAAGGCCTTATACACCTCAGTCAGATCACCTAACAAAGTCTAGTCTCCATCCACTGCAATTTGCAGAACTTGAGCCTTTCTAGGTAAGAGGACCCCTTCGCTCCCCTCACATCGTGTTGCCCTTCTCTGTACATGCTCAAGCAACTCTACATCCTTCCTAAAATGAAGCCTCCAGACATGCAAGGTGTGGTATGCAAGGCGTGGCCTGACCATTGGCCTTATACAAAGGGATAATCACCTCCTTTCCCCCTGCTAGTAAAATTCCTGTATACATTGAAAATACCCCATGACCTGCTCTGGCAGCCTGTCTGCATTGCTCAGAAAACTTCATATCTGACTGCACAATCACTCCCAGGTCTTTTTCATTTTCTACCACCCTAAGTGTAGTACCACACAGTTGGTACATTTCTCTGGGGTTACTTCTGCTCATATGCAGTACTTTGCATTTCTCAATGTTAAACTTCAGTTGCCACTTCTCAGTCCATCTGCCCAAATTTTCTAGATCCTGTTGCAGTAGCACATTGCCATTACTGTTATTAACAACCCTACCAACCTTTGTATCATCTGCAAACTTCGACATAAAGCCTGATATGCCTTCATCAATATCATTGATAAATATTCAAAACAACTGTGGGCCAACACGCCGAACTCTGTCGGACTCCACTAATAACATTAGTCCACGAAAAGCAGTGTCCATTGATTACCACTCTCTGTCTTCTTCCACTCAACCACCCATTTATCCATTGTAGCAACTTACCCTTAATACCATACTGCTCCAATTTGTACAGTAATCTTCTATGCGCAACAGTGTCAAAAGCTTTCCTGAAATCCAAATATATGATATCAAATTATTTTTTGCATCCAGTTCCTTTGGAACCACATCATAGTATCCACTCAAATTGTATAGACAAGACTTTCCCTTAACAAACCCACGCTGTGTCTGAATTATTGCTGCAGTCTTGTCTAGATGATCCTGCAATGCATCTTTAACCAGTGACTCCATTATTTTACCCAGAACAGAAGTTAAACTAACTGGTCTGTAATTACTCGTGTCACCCTTATATCCCCCCCCTTTGTGAATTGGGGATACATTTGCACATCTCCAGTCTGTGGGGACTTCCCCTGAGTCCAAGGATGCTTTCATAATTATGGCTAAGGGTTTGCTTACTTCCTTTGCTGCCTCCTTTAATATAACTGGATAGATCCAAACCCCAGGTGCCTTTCTTATGTTTAACCTGAACAATCTCTCCTCCACTTTGCTTTCAGTTATTACAAAATCAATAAGCACCCTGTTACAGTTTGATAAACTTCTGGCATTTTCCTCCCTTAATAACTCATATGTGAATGTAGATGCAAAATACTCATTCAGATTATCTGATATCTGAGCAGGATCATCAACAGTCAAACTATCGATATCAAGTGGACCAATCTGATTCATCCCCCTCCTTCTAGAGTTTATATAAGTAAAGAAGTCCTTGATATTTTTCTTAGTATCCATTGCCAAAGATTGCTTGTTTACAGCACACTATAATACAGCGCACCTTGTAATCTCTATATAAGAATCCAAAAATAGGAATTGTACCAAAGAAGAAAATGGAAAATTGAATTAACACTCGCTGTTAATTCATGATCCTTTGACATTGATTCATCACTAGTAATGCTCAACTAACCTTCAATAAAGAAGGTTAATTGATCAATACTAGTGGTAAACAAAATTAAAATGACATTTGTGTAGGTAAATTATGCAGTTCTGTTTTATGATAATTTCACTGTGCATTGGTGTGATAACACCCTGCAGAATATCAGCACCTATAAAAACAGGGAGACTTCCCTGTAATAACTAGTGTGCTCTCAAGTACAAAATTTCAAGAAGGCTGTAATTTACCTTTACAACTCTGTTCCTCACATGTTGCAATTAAATATATATAAAAGCCAGTTACCAAAAAACTAGAAGTTGTTGTTGTTGTTATTTGGTTTTTAGGCGCATTAGCAACTAAGGCCATATTGCTCCGGGGATATGCGGTGGTCATTCCCTGACCTTTCCGCATCCTCCGTATTTGGTGGTCACGAGTTCAAACCCTGGTCTAATCAAGAAGCGTGTGCTACGCATTGCTGCTGCTGCCCACCTGGCTATGGAGGCGTGGCTACTAGAAGTACAGGTTATCAGGCTTATTTACAAGTCACCACTTTGCTGTTGTGTCATGGCAGTAGATAGAGGTTAAAACTATATGCTATAATTGATGTGTGGAGCACAATAGTTTAAATGATTTTCCCAACTCCTATATGTACATTACACTCTACAAAGGATATATGAGATAAAATCCATTGCAAATAATTTATTATAGCAAAAAAAAAAAAAAAAATCCAGTAATATTTTTCCACTTTTCAACAATCATCATTTCACTTTTCAACAAGCAGTCTGAAAGCTTGCCCTAACATGACACATATTTCTAAATTCCTCTTCTCAGATGTTGTCTGGTTGTGTGCACAGCCAGTGGTATACACAGTTCTGGCACTCTAATCAACATGAAAGTGTGCTGGCTATTAGGGCTCTTTCAGTGGATGAAAAAGCCAAAAAATTGTTGGGTGCAAGGTCTAGGCTGTACAGAAGATGCAGAAGCACTAACCCTAAGCTGGGATTTTATTGGCAACATGTGATGCATAGTTGTGCAACACCAGTAGATTTTCCGCTGGTTGTCTACAGAATGCCTATTCCAAGAATATATTTTATTAATGCTACATTAATAAAATATGCATTAATTAATAACGTATGCATTAATACCACATTTTTCTAGTAACTGCCTTTATTAATTCAAAATTTTATATTTTAATATGTTCAGTATTAATATGCTAAGAACTAATCGATGAAGTGAAAATTTCACATGACAAACAACAGTGAACTTTGTATCAAAAGATAAATTGTGTCTATGCATTTTTCATTTGAGATGTTACAACTGGCTACAGAGAATGAGGAAGTGTGTGGGTGCACACAAGTACATGTGTGCGTACAAAGGCTTAGGAGAGCTTATAAATGAATCTTTCACACACATCACTATATGCACTGGTTATTTTCCATAACACAACCACTGTAAAAATTTTTATTTAGATTATTTCTGGGATTACTTATTTTTAGTATACACTTTAAGAAAGCTTTCCACGGCTATTCATTTATCTTCATGAATAACTGCACCAGCTATACAGTACCACCACCACCAGTGACTGTTATGGATGGCTGTCAAGATACAAAATCAAGGTTCTTTCATCTGAAAATTGATTTTAACCACTTCAAAATTTTTTTTTTAATACCAGTTTGCAGATTTCTGTGCCAGTAAATTCAATGACTGAAATTCTACTTGTACTTGAAGGGCTATATGCTGTTGTTGTTGTTTGTTGTTTATTTGGTTTTTAGGAGCATTAGTAACTAAGGCCATATTGCTGCGGGATATGCGGTGGTCATTCCCTGACCTTTCCGCATCCTCCGTATTTGGTGGTGACGGGCTCGAACCCCGGTCTAATCAAGAAGCGTGTGCTATGCACTGCTGCTCCTTCCCACCTGGCTATGGAGGCGCCGGGGCTATATGCACACTGAAAATTTCACTGTTTGATTTATCTTCAGTTATGTTAATATACAACATAACTGATAAATATAATAACTACCATTAATAAAGGTGATCGTTTATATAAAAAATACTTGTAGAATTTTTTATTACACTCACTATTAAAATGGGTTAAAAATTAGTCAATTAATGATTAAGAAATTTAATGAACTTTCTAAAATTAAATACACACCTATTTTTGTTGAATTGGATAGCAAAAGAGCCCACTGCCTGCATGGCTTTATTTGTAAAGGTCATGTCCATAAAAATTTGTCCATTGTGCCGAGTAAAAGTGCCTGAAATTTCTAAGCCTTTACCTCTAGTAGCTGGAAGCCAAACCTAAACAAAGAAATATAATTAATAGGAAGTTTGGTTTTTATTATTATCCATATGGTACAAGGAAGCCTGAGGCTTATGCTGTGACAGAGAGAGAGAGTCAGAAGTAAAAGGAAATCACCAAGAAAGAGAAGAATGATGATATCCAGCTCAGGACCCTGGGTGTGCCAAGCCCATTCTCACCAGATGTGAGCCCCTGAACTAAGAACACAATGTGAGAAATCCAAATTATGCAAAAGTAAGCATAACTGAGACATACAGAGGATTATTTTTCATTCATAAAACCATTTTGGTTGCTTATGTAAAAAAGATATACCTACAGAAAATAGTCACAAGGTTTAAATTGACTAATAAAGATAATGAAAGACCCTTAATGGCAGGAAAATTTTCAAACTGAGCAGCAGCAGCTACCATTTACCAGTAAATGTATCATATCTCTAAAGAACACTTTGCTGGAGCCTACACAAATTCGAAAAAAAGATGCAACAAATGTGTGGAACCTCTTGGGAATTATCTGCTAAAAAATAACAAATCATTCATGTCATGTATCATTTTTGTTGAATAAACTTAGGAGAGCTTATAACTTGAATGCACCTCATGTATTTATCTTTTCATTTATTAGAAAATAAAAGACAAGTTCTTCTGCTTCTATTCTTAGCTTTCAACTATCAAAGCTTAATTTTGCTACCACTTATGATCTGTCCTTCCCACACAGAATTAAACAATCACAGGGTAGACTCTCATCTAGAGAGAGAGTGAGAGAGAGATCAAGGTAGAGATATTTGTAGGCTTTCTTGACACTTTGGCCGAGTTAGTCAATCTCACTTTTTCCCACTTTTTCATCTAGAAAAACCCACTTTTTCATCTAGAAAAACAGAAGAAAATGGTTCTTAAAGTCAAGCAATTTTTCATTCAGTTGGATAGTATGAATCAGAGCTGTAATACTCAATACGTTCTACGTTGATAATAATATTTGTAAAATAATAAGAGGAGTTTACCTCAATATAGTACGTAGAACACTTCCGTATGATACCCTCCAGAAATTAAAACGGAAAAAACGAAAAAAACCGACACCTTACCGGTACATTAGAGTAAAATGTAAATAATTAAAAAAACAATTTAACACAATTCAAACCAATTTAAAACAATTAAAAATCAAATTAACACAATTAAAAGAATCTAATGAAATTAACTGCGTTAATTTGATTTTTAATTGTTTTAAATTGATTTGAATTGTGTTCAATTGTTTTTTTAATTATTTATATTTTACTCTAATGTACCAGTAAGTTGTCGATTTTTTTGTTTTTTCCATTTTAATTTCTGGAGGGTATCATACGGAAGTGTTCTACGTACTATATTCAGTTGGATGAAAAATTACCCTGATGCACCTAAGTATCAAGCAGCAGCAAACATGTTAAACAAAAAAGAAAAAACAAATTTTCTTCAAACACTTTATCCTAGAGATAAACAGTGATTATTGTGGTCACAACTCCCCAGTATCAACATGATTTTATCATTGTCATCGTTAGATTTTATAATCTACAAGTATTACTTGTAGATTATTATGTAATACTTGTAGTTTCTAATTCTTATGTGTAAGCCACTAATGAAAAACAATGCAGAGGGAATTAATATATTTGATTATTTATTTCTAATTTATAACCAAATGCATGTTTCATTCCTTTATGGACTAATTATTTGCCTCTAATTATTTGTTACTCAAGTACAAATGTCCTTCATGATCATATCACAGTGTCCTCTCTCTCTGATCAGTTCCAGCCAACACAGTCTTTTCAGATATATTATTTTTATCATCATCATCATATATAAACAAATATATGATTTTTAGGAAGTTCACAAATAGCATCTTATATGTTCACAAGGAAATATTCTCCAAGAAGCACAAATATTTGTTTAGGATTTTTGTGAATAATCAAAGAGTATCAATTCAGCCATAATCAGCAATTAACTCTTCAGGTCTCCAAAAGCAGAGAAAATAAGTTTCAAATGAAAATATTATTCAAACTATTTCAATCAAGTTTTAGACAGAGGAAAGGAAATATAGGAAAATCAACTACATAACTGGGTATAAATAAAAATCCTACTTTTATAGAAAACAAACATATGTTAATACCATTAATTTAATGTTTTAGTCAGATGATCATCCCCACCTCTGCAAGGAGGAGGAGAAGAAATCTAGGCAAAATATTACATTTTTATTTTTTTCAAATTATCCTTGTTTTCCATAATAATTCACTAATGTTAATGTATATCACCATCTTTTGCTGTGAATTAAAAACAAAATTCAAATATACGGTGAGGAAATTTTACTTATTCGTTAATTATCCTGAGTAACAAAGTTTCAAAAAAACAGAGATTTTGTTTATCTACACTTCTTTGTTTCTTTATGAATCTGGGTATGCTGATTTTAAATATGGCCTTAGTTATTGCATAGCATCAATGGTTTGTACAGAAATAAAAAAATATATAAATAAGCAATAATATTTTATCAGGTTTATTAAAACATTTAACTTCTGAGAATAGAATATTAACCTTTGAATATTAATAAACAAAATATTAATATTATATTAATTAAAAAGCAGAAACCCTCCTACAAGGCAAAAGGATACTAATCTTTTCACTCAGCATTAGTGATTTTGTCTTCCAGCTCTTGCAAAGACAACATCTGCTTAACTTGAGAACCAATAAATATGCCAGGTTTCACTTCTGTATTAGACAGTTTTCGGAATATAATGCTGTATATACTTGAAGGTGTCACCTTGAGGATTCAAACACTTTAACAAATTGTTTAACCAGTCCCAACTTAATATAGAGTGATGCAGAAAAGACTGTTTCTTGGAAACAAGGGACTATTTCTATGTTATGTGTACCAGGCTGCAACTCAATTCTGGCAAACCGTTCTTTTCTCCTGCAGTGCTAATCTACTGCCCTGCTGTCCCATAGGGGGCAGAGAAAACAAGGGAACTTGGTGAAACCATCTTGCAAACCCAGAAGGAACCACAGCATCTTGAAGTCCGCAGAAACATTTCATTTAACAGGTAATGCTTGATATTCTCTGACACATGCTTCACATTTCAGTAGTTTTCTTTAATATAAACAGAGAAAAAGGAATTGATTGCTATAGATGGCCATTGCAAGCAATGCAACTTTCAAACTTTTACTTGAGCTATTCATATTATTTATTAGCCAGATAGTGCAAGCTAGAGGATTTTGGCACACAGGCTAAAAAAAAAGGTTAAAAAGTAGACAAGAAAATACAAATTATGCACTTCCCTCTTCATGTACATTAACTATCCAGTTTACCTTAGAATTTCTTCAAACTGTCATCCTACTACCAAATAAATCATCAGAGGCAATTCATTCCAATAATAAACAACTCACTGGCTACAATCTAGTCTAGAGCTCTTCCCTGTAGTTTGAATTTATATCCCCTATTTTTGGAATGCTTTATAACAGTGAAAATTTTGCCTTCACTCATTTTACTAACTCCTCTCAAAGCCTTTTAAACTCCAATCAAGTCCCCTCTAAGGTGTTTGGTTTCCTGTAAGCCCACATAATCAAAGTTTTTCCTTGTATAGTTGCCCTTTTGCTGATCTCACCATGCAAATTGCCCATCTTTGGACCCTTTCAAGAAACTCAATGTCTTTTTTTCAGACGAGATCTCCAAGTACGGAGATCTCATCTGATCTCCAGTATTCCAAATACAGCCTTACAATTACCTTATACAGTGGTATTATGACCTCCTTACCTCTACAGGATATCATTCAATACACCATTGATAGGACCATGAACTTTCACTGCTCAGAAAACTTCATATCTGCCCATATTGTAACTTCCAGATTCCTTTCTTCCTCTACTGTTTTTAATTCAACCCCTACCAAGTGTATAAGTTATTTTGGGGTTACTAACCTAAGTGTGCTAACCTTTACTAACCTTTCTCAAGGTCTTGCACTTGGTTAATAGCTTGTTTGTTTGTTATTTGGTGTTTTAGGAGCATTAGCAACTAAGGCCATATTGCTCCGGGATATGCGGTGGTCATTCCCTGACCTTTCCGCATCTTCCGTATTTGGTGGTGACGGGCTCGAACCCCGGTCTAATCAAGAAGCGTGTGCTACGCACTGCTGCTCCTTCCCACCTGGCTACGGAGGCGCCTAGTTAATAGCAACCCTACCTCAGTCACAATCCAGAGGAGTGTGACTAATGCCAATTTTTTCATAACATAACAATATAGTTCAGGGATTCTGGAACAGTGTAAAAACATGCATAAGTCATGTCTTTTTCTATACAGCAGACTCTCGATTTACCAGGATCGGATTAACCGCGACACTTCAAGGCTCCAAATAAAAAATAAATCAACAAGAAATCATAAAATTCAAGTAATAAGTAGAATAGGTATAAACAAATATTTTGCAAGTCATAAATAAGTGACAAGAAGCAGCATTATAAGTCGTCATTAGGATATTGGTGTACCTATTATCTCGCAATTCTTGCTGTCTTCACACTGCCGCTCAAAAAAAAACAACCAAATGTTTAGTTTGATTTAGTGCATCGCGTCAATTGTTGTGTTCCGTTGCACCGCAAAAGGACAAATTTTGTTTCTTTATTTGTCAGAGATGTCGAATTTTTTTTTTTATAGTAACTTTTTTTTTTTTTTGTTCAGAAATCACGAAAATGATGGGCAAACACAAAAGTTGTGCTTTCAATTAAACAAAAACTTGAAATTATTCAAAATTTTGACGTTAAACATAAATGCATGACCAATATGCGAGTAGTGTGTATGTGCATTTATGTGCGTATTGGACACGTGAGTAGTGTGTGGTAAGTTTTTTTGTTTTTTATCTATCGCCATACATTTTATGGAGGTTGCCGAACATTTTTCGATACAGTAAGGCCCCAGCTTATGTAGATTCGGACTTATGTGGCTGAAGATTTCAGTGAAGGGGACACACATTTCACCATAATAACATTTCACCACAGAATTCCGGCTATCTGTAATATTGAAAATGGAATAAGATCGAGTTTACTACCAGTTTATAATTGGTTACACTACAGACAAGCCCAATAACCCGGAAAGTACAAATTGTTTTTATTGTTTTTTGGCAGTGACCTCCAGAAATGTGCTTTACTAAAATGTGAGCTCGCGTGGGGTGATAACCTTTTGAAGTTCTTTTCAGAAAATTTAATTTTGATCGTTATCATGGTGCCGACTAAGAGAATAAGTGACAGCGGTACTAGTACATCTACCAACAAAAGGAAAGCGATCAATTTGGATCAGAAAATTAAACTAATAAGAATGTACGAAAATGGACAAACATTAACAAGTACGCACGGAATTCAGATTTGTCAGTGGCAATGGTGAACACAATAAAGAAGAAAGACAGAATACGAGAAGCGGTGAAGCAATCAGCACCAATGAAGGTCAACTATAATAACCAAGGCTACGAAATACATATCAGTTTTTAGAGTACAGTAACATGCATTTTTTCTTCCTTTTATGTTTTCCTTTCTTATGTGCCACTCCGGCTACTTCACCGCTGTCCCCATATAAAGTTTTTAATTGAACTAATTAAAAATATATAACTATTTTTCTTCATTATTTTGAGGACATTATGTGGTTTTTGTAATTTTGGCATATTAGGGATATAGCAGCAATATTTTATTAGTCATTCCAGAGTTACATAAAATTCGACTTATATAAGAAGTCCTGAAACGTATCTCTTACATATGCCGGGGGCTTATTGTATTTTTGGATTAACCGGGAAATCGATTATCCGGGAATTTCTTTTTACCATCCTTCCCAGAAATTCGAGAGTCTACTGTATATGGAAATCTTGCAGCTGGGATCAAATGGATTTCACTCTTTTAAATGACATGTCATGAGCTCTGCAATGGATTTGGTTAGGTCCAAGCCACTCACTAAATTATCCAATTCTTGCTGATTGGAGAAATATGGTGCTTTACTTGAACAGGCTTCTGAGATACAGTCCCACCTACTCTGTTCACCAAATTCATCATCTAATTCTGAAGGCTTTTCTCTGGAAGGTAAACTGGGATTGTTAAGTCATCATTGTATGGCATTGGAGCAATATGCTGGGGTACACTACAGCTTTTCAATCCACAGACTTTTTAATCTTTGATATATACACCATACAAAAGTAGCATTTGTCAATATGATTTGTAGGCTCTCTTGATATTTAAGTATAGCAAAAGGCAAACACTTGACTACCACCAAACTATCTCTTTAATGCTGACTATAACACAGCAGAAATAAGGTTCTCACAACTTGTATTGATCACCCATAAGAATTCCAAAAAATTTATTATATTACTACTACAGGCTCTTATATATCACAGTACTAGCATGTTCTTATGTAATTTATATAAATATTGCAAAAATATAAAAAACCTTCAACTGATGTAAAGTAGATAAAAACTAATGATACTTTTATTTTATTTTTATTTTTTATTAATAACAAGATACACAACAAGTAACCATAACCATTAACAGTGTATCTGAGAGCAGAACAATGAACACAATTGATAACAATAATATGAAATCCAACAGGAAGATAAACATTGATATAGATTTAAACATTAAAATCATATGTACAAAAGAGGATTGCATTAAGTTACTGATAAGACCATTGAATTTAGCACAAAAAACACAAAAAAGAAACAGTTAAATATAAACAAACTTTTTTTTGTTACATAGAATTATTTACTGCTGAGAGTAATGTGTAAAAAAGTTTATTTTTAATTTTAACTAGTACACTGTTCACATATTTTACTAAGACTTTCAAGTTTGCATTCATGGGTAGCACACTCTTGGTAACTACAAAAAAGAGGCTTGCATGTCTGTATTCGGAGTACTCTCATATAATAGTGTGAGGCTGTTAATAAATTATTTTTAATTTATTTTTAAATGATTAAATTATTGGAGTTAGCTATATTCTAGTGATAGCATGCAAGCAGGGAATTCCACAGAATTCCAGACATCAAGTGTTTGACAAATCACTTTCTCTCAAAAATGTCAAAATATGAACTTCTCTGGTCCTAGTTCTGATCTATTAACTGAAAATTTAAATTTAATATAGTGGTTCCCAAACTAGTGAGATTTACGGACCCCTTCAAAAATCAAAAAAAGTTTACGGACCCCTTCAACAATCAAAAAATAAGTTTGCGGACCCCTATATATATATATATATTCATGTGTTTTCCTGTGTGTGTATATATGTATGAACACTAGGTTTTCTGAAAATAAAATTCAAAGTTTTATGTTTAAAACAACTCAACTTTATTCTTATTTTTACATAAATATATAATAACATTATTTATCATCAATTTACTATATACAGAACGAATAATTTGACCAGTTCCAGAGGGTCCATTTCAGGGACCCCCCAGAACTGGTCTATGGACTCCCAGGGGTCTGTGGACCCCAGTTGGGAAACGCTGATTTAATAGATGAGTATTCTTTTTTATTTATTTTTTAATCTAATTTGTGCTTCAAGTTAAATTTTCACTTAGATTCCAAATAGTAACGATACACTTGATAATGATGATAGTAACAACTTTATTAGTGAGATTGGTGAGAACGTCATTATTAAATATATTTCAGTACAGATATTCCTCACGATGACATTTTGTTCAACATTTCATTATAATGACACTTGGAATCAATATTTGGCTTGGAACCAATATTAGCCTTGTTATAACAACATGCTAAAAAACAATTGCTGATAATATTAAAAAAGTGGTCCATTAAATAACAGCACTCCAATATGAGTAAAAATAAATCATCACTGCAACATTTACTGCCAAATTCAAGCATCCTTTAGAGAGTAAGAGGTGCACTGTATAATTCTGTATTTATGTGATTTTGCTTTAATAATCTTTTTGAAATGGACCCAAAATGCTTGTGAAAGGCAGAAGCATTATGGAAAGCAGTTAAGACATCAAATCCAAATATAACTTGGAGAAAACTATGGTCTGGTTGTATACAAATCTACACTCGATAAAATCAGGCCACACCAACTGATGATATACAAAGGAGCAATTGAGATTAAAAAAGAGAATAGCTTGGATAATGTTGAGGAGACTGATGTGGTTGATTTAATTGAATCATGTGGTAAAGATTTTATGACTGAAAAATTCCTTGACCCTAAAAACAAAAATGTAAGACAGGTTTGAAGAAATAGTAATTCTGCAGACTTGGCAACTAATAGCAAATAAGTGCATGTCAGAAGCTGCATTGGTCATATTTATCCATAAGATAGACATGCAAAGAAGCAGCAGATTAGAGGAACAGAGACATAAAAAATAGAATATGAATAGTACTAGCTATTGTACAAACAGAAGAACAGTTCACAAATATTTCAAGCCCCATTAGTTAAATGACCTCAACTACCTTGGCCTACAGCAAAAGAACTTCTGTTGTCTGTGGCCAAGTAAGATTGGCAAGAACCTCCACTGTCTGTGACCAAGTAAGATTAATAAAAACAAGATGTTTATTCCATGTTTATTTTAGTTTTCTTTTTTGCCATTGTTACAGACCTAATGGGAATGGTTCCCCATTAATAAATCATATAAATGATAAAGTTTCAATCATCTCTTTTATTAATGAGGTTATTGCTATTATGCTGATTAGGCAAGTTTACTTGTTTATTTCTTTCACTATTATTGTACTACTCTAACAAATGTGATATTTAAAATTTACTACTTTATTTTTTTTTTTTTTTTTGTCAAGGACTGCACTATCATACTACATAGGGTAAGCAAAAAATCAGCATTCACATAATGGCATATCACTAAGCTTATTTTCAAGGAATTTAACCATGTCATTAAATGAAGTATACTTATATTTAATAGTC
Source organism: Mastigoproctus giganteus (assembly GCF_048544385.1). Classification (NCBI taxonomy): domain Eukaryota; kingdom Metazoa; phylum Arthropoda; class Arachnida; order Uropygi; family Thelyphonidae; genus Mastigoproctus; species Mastigoproctus giganteus. The sequence continues at coordinate 95,047,728 of NC_143583.1, read as the reverse complement.
CTGGGACAGAATGCAAAGGACTAAAAGAACCATTAAATGAACTAAAGGAAAAACTAAAAGGACAAAAAAAAAACTAAACTTGCTTAACAAAAAACCAACAAATAACAAAAGACCAGCATTAGAACATGAGAACAACATAGAATTTACATATATGCTATATTATACAAATTTGTATAAAAGATTGACAAGAAACTATCAACTAACAAAGGCCTGATATCAGAATAAAAACTTAGAATTTACAAAGAAGCCACTACATATACACCATCCTCTAAAAAGTATTTGACAACCCTTTTGAACATAGAGAATGATTCGAGATAGGCATAGGGAGATAAGGAACAAGTATAAAGATTTGTAAGAAGTATCAGAAGTTGTCAGCATGAATCACAATAAAAAGGTTATGGAGTTCTTAAAAAATATGATTATTTCTTGCTGTGTAAGTAATTTATGAACATATACTAAAACACTAATTGAACCTTCTGAAGTGAATGGTTAATGACCAATTGTATGAAAAAATGAACGACCAAGAGCAATATAACAGCTAAACCACAGTCTAGTAGATCTCTAGTAAACAATCTAGTAGACCTCTCCTATTTCAGTATCAATCATATGGTGCAAAGAAGCCCGAGGCTTTTGCTGCACCAGACAAAAAATAGATAAATAAATAACAATGATTAATTAATTGAAAAATAAATAATAATATAATAAAACAGACTACCTATTTGACTCCCTCCTCATGTAGTTATTTAACCAGCTGCCCTTTTAATTTCTCTAAGATGTCAGCCTCAACCATCCATGGAGGCAACTTATTCCAGTAATCAAAAACTTGGTGGCTAGAAGAAAACTTTCTGCAATCCAAGCTTTCCCCATAATTTGAATTAATGGCTCAAAGTTCTGGAATCATTTATAATAGTAAAAATTTCATCTTATTCATTTTACTTTTCCACTTGGATCCTTATCCCAATTAGTTCTCCTCTACGTTGCCTAGTTATCAAACTCTGTAGCCCACATATTCAGTCTTTCCTCATATGAATGCCCTTTTATCGAACTCACCAGACATATTACCTATCTTTAAAACCCTTTCAAGAAGCTCAATGTCTTATTTTAAGTGCAGTCTCCATATCTGAACATATTATTCCAAATGTGGTCTTACAATTGCTTTATACAGGGGGATTATGAGCACCTATATCTACAAGCAAATATTTTATAAATGACTGATAGGATAACATGGGCCATCCTTGCTACCTATATCATAACTCCTATATTCCTCTACTGTTTTTACTTCAACTCCACCAAGTGTATAAGTTATTTTGGGGTTGCTATTCCCCAACCTTTCATTTTGACATTAAACCATAGCTGCCACTCTTCTATCTAAGTCCTCCCGAAGAAGCTGTTCTTAGTATTAGTAATGGCCGCATGGTGCAAGAAAGCCTATGGCTTATGCTGCACCAGCCAAAAAAAAAAAAAAAAAACCCCTGAATAAAACAATGATAAAAAAATAAAATAATAAAATAAATAAATAAATAATAATAATTATTAAAAGAAAAGGAAATTAAACCTATCATCCTGTGCACTTCCCTGACACGAAGGTACTATCCAGATGACCTTTGAATTTCCCCAAACTGTCAGCCTCTACCACCCATGTAGGCAACTTATTCCAGTAATTTATAACTCGCTAGCTAAAATAAAACTTCCTGCAGTCCAATCTAAACATTTCCCCCCAATAACTTGAATTTATGTCTCCTAATTCTAGCATAATTTATAATCTTGAAAATTTCGTCCTCATTCATTTTACTGATGCCTCTCACAGCTTTAAACACCTCAATCAAATCTCCTCTAAGGTGTCTAGTTTCCAAACTCTGCAACCCACATATTCAAAGTCTTTCTTCATAAGGACGCCCTTTTGCCAATCTCACCAGGCGACTTACCCGTCTTTGCACCCTTTCAAGAAGCTCGATGTCTTTCTTTAGGTGCTGTCTCCATACTTAAACACAGTATTCCAAGTGTGGTCTAACATAAGCCTTATATAATGAGATTATCATGTCCCTATCTCTACTTGCAAAAGTTCAATAGATCATCGATAGGACACCATGGGCCTTCCTTGCAACTTGTTTACAATGCTCAGAGAATTTCATGTCTGACTGTACCGTATCGTAATCCAAGTCCCTTTCCTCCAGTACTGGGTTTAGTTGAACTCCACCAAGTGAATAAGTTATTTTGGGATTACTATTTCCCAGGTGTAATACCTTACACTTTGTTGGATTAAAGCATAGCTGCCATTTTTCTGACCATTCCTGAAGTCTATCTAGGTCTCTCTCTGAGAAAGCTCAGCTTGACAGTGTTCATTAACTACTCTACCAATTTTAACATCATCTGCAAATTTAGACATCACGCCCTCTATCCCTTCATCAATGTCGTTTATGAAAATTAAAAACAACAGTGGTCCTATTACTGATCCTTGGGGAACCCCACTTCTTACATCAACCCAATCTGAGGAATAGCCGTTTATCACAACCCTTTGCCTCCTGCCCTGAAGCCATCCTGCTATCCATCTAAGGATTTTCCCAGTGATTCCAACCTGTTCCAGCTTATAAAGCAACCGCTCATATGGGACTGAGTCAAAAGCTTTGCTGAAATCTAAATAAACAATGTCGAAATTATTTCCTAAATCGAGCTCGTGAGTGACCCTTTCAAAATAGCAAACCAGATTTGTTAAACATGATTTTCCCTTTACAAAACCATGCTGAGTATCCTTGAGAATTTCAATTCGATCCAAATGATCCTGAATTCCACCCTTGATCATTGCCTCCATGATTTTCCCTACCCTGAAGTCAGACTGACAGGTCGATAATTTCCCACTTCACTCTTAGAGCCACCCTTATGTATGGGAGATACAGTGGCACTTTTCCAATCCAAGGGAATCTCCCCCAGAGTCTAGTGATGCTCGCATAATTAGCCTCAATGATTCAATGCACTCACTTGCCGCCTCCCTTAAGATTATAGGGTATATTCCATCAAATCCAGGAGCCTTACTGGCTTGTAGGCTCAAAAGTTTTTTCATTAAATAATCTTGCAAAATTTCAATATCATTAATTTCATATTTTTCAACTTCGCTCCCACAATTTCCCATTGCCACAAAAGGTTTTTCATTGATAAATATTGATGCAAAATAACTGTTGAGTTCATCTGCAACGGCAGCTGGTGTATTTATTACTATCCTCTTTCCCTTACATAAAGGTCCAATCAAATTTATCAGATTTGTCAGAAAAGACTTTCCCTTAACAAATACATGCTATGTCTGAATTATTGCTGCAGTCTTGTCTAGATGATCCTGCAATGCATCTTTAACCAGTGACTCCATTATTTTACCCGGAACAGAAGTTAAACTAACTGGTCTGTAATTACTCGTGTCACCCTTCGATCCCACTTTGTGAATTGGGGGATCTTATGGCTAAGGGTTTGCTTACTTACTTTGCTGCCTCCTTTAATATAACTGGATAGATCCCACGACCCCAGGTGCCTTTCTTATGTTTAACTTCAACAATTTCTCCTCGACTTTGCTCTCAGTTATTACAAAATCATTAAGCACCCCACTACAATTTTATAACCTTCTGGCATTTTCAAACCTTAATAACTCCTCACGTGTGACTGTAGATGCAAAATACTCATTCGGTTTGTTTGCTATCTGAGCAGGATCATCAATAGTCAAACCATGAATATCAAGTGGACCAATCAGATTCATCCCCTTCCTTTTAGAGTTTATATAAGTAAAGAAATCCTTGCTATTTTTCTTAGCATCCTTTGCCAAAGATTTCTCGTAATCTGCCTTCGCCTGCCTAACCTCCTTTGTGACTTGATTACAGACTAGCTTATATCTGCCATAGGCTTCTGTGTTGCCTGATAATTTATATGCATCCCATGGATTTTTCCTCTCTGCCACAAGACAGAGAGGAAAAATTCATGACAACCATTTAGGCCTAAACCTTGAACGATATTTTTTAATAGGTATGAAACTTTTAGTAGCTTCCATGAGTAATTCCTTGAATGCTTCATACTCAGACTTTGCTGTTGGTAACATCATCAGTTGATCCCACTGCGCAGAATTTAAAAACTGTCTGAGACCACTGTAGTCACCTTTACAGAAGCAAAAACCCTTTCCTTTACCCCTGATTGTAATTATATCTTTAAGTAGATCCCACATCAGTACAATGTGATCACTGCCACCTAGTGGTTCCTTTATCTGCAAATTCTTAATACACGAATGATCACTGCTGATAACCAGATCAAGTATATTACCCTCTCTGGTTGCCTCTCGAACATGCTGCTGCAGAAAACAATCATCCAATAAAATCACAAAAGTCTTACTAGTGTGTGAGTGACCAACCCACAAGTTCCAGTCAATATCTGGGAAGTTAAAATCCCCCATTATGATATTCTGATTTACTAGCCCACTCTATTTCTCTGTACAATTGTTCATTGTGCACATTCAAGTCATTAGGCTTATAACACATTCCTACTCTTATTTTTGCTTTTGCAGTGCTTATGTCATACCTGACTCAACAGTGCACTGTTCATCTATATCAACTGGATGCACTTTTGATTTTGTGTTTTTCTTAATTAACAGCATAAAACCTCCTCCCTTCCTATCCTGTACACATTGTACTCCCCAAATTCCAATTCTGCATTCCTAATATCTGTGTGACACCACGTCTCTGATATCCCAACAATATCTGCTTTTGATGTCTTGACCAACACTTCAAATTCATCAAATTTATTTACTATACTTCTAGCATTGGTATACATAAAGGTTTTTTTTTTTTTTATTTTGTTAGTTGTTGGCGCATCGGCTTCTGTGGCCATAATGCACCTCCCAAAGTTTTTGCACTACTCTGATCCAAACCCGCGACCTTTGGGTTGCCAGGCAGGTACTCTACCCACCAGGCTAGCCCGGTCGGCTATACATGAAGTATACAAGCACCTATTCCTATTCTTAGTTACTCTAACACATCCCATATACCCACCTGATGTAGTGTACTATGTTGTGACAGATTACTCCCATCACCAGCATTCCAATTATCTGTGAGTTGCGCCACAGTCACCATTTTGTTTCCACGTACTATCCGGGAGAGCCCTTGCTCACCTCAAGCATCAATGAGCAGTGGTCGTCCAACACCTCGCCAGCGGTTCGTGGGTTTTCCTTCCTCGGACCACTTTCGGTAGGTACTAACCACGTCTGATCATGAGCATCCCACCAACCATGCCGTTTCGGATATGCACTGACCCAGTAATCTGGCCATTACAATTTGGCCTTTGTCAAACTCGCTTAAATCCGCTGCCTTTCCCAACTGAAGAACAAGAGTAACACTGATTAACGGAGCTTGGTATCAGATGTTTTTTATACCATTAAAAATGGTATAAAACCTGACCTGCGCATGCACTGTAGTTCACCTGCAGTTGCTTCGATTTGCATAACGACTCGCTGGTCATAATGTTTTGGCTCTTCCGTGTATGACATTGCCCTCTGATGGATGGATCAGTCAATTCCCTGGATGATAAGGGTGTACAAAATAAACTTGGTATTCAGTGTATGTAATAATAATAAAATTTTCTGAATAAATCTGAATTAATCATGGAAGATGAGTATACAAGTATTTGGCAATGATGGATTTGTTCTAACTGCAAAGTACCAAGTCAGAGCTATGCTATTCTTGAAAAAATTGGGCATTCTGTAATAGTCTAAACTAATTTCAGCAATCTACTGTTCTGTGAACATGATATCCATAAACCATAACATCAGCAGTGAGGGAATAAGGGTCACAGAAATGGCAACATTATTAACAAAGCAATTGTCCAGTTTTCTTATGCATGAAATATAGGAAGTAAACAGGGGAGATAGTCTGATAACACATATCCTCCAATGAATAACTTGCCAGATTTCACAGCTATCAATCTCAGCAAACAGGTTACTTTCGCTCACCAACTAATCTTAACTCACGTTATCGTGACTTGCTGGTACACTTGATGTCAAAAGTGAGTCTGTGGTAAATGCAATCTTGTATTGAACTATGATTGCAAAAAATAATCACAAGAAGCAATCAGTTTTATGGTTACTTTTGAGCTTAAGAACTAGAAAATGGAGGCATATATAAATCAAGACAGCATAGGTTGTAAAAGTATTTTAGTATGATGAGTTTAGCTTAAAAAATTTAGTATAGCTTAAAAATTAAGACAATATCATATTTCATTACCCAGAAAGCTCTCAATATAGTGTTTCAGAGTTGAGTGCAATGGGTGGCAAATTGCATCTTTGCAAATAAATAAATACCAAGTAATCAAATCAAAATTTGTACATTTTAGCTGCATTTTAATTCACTCATGGAGAGAACTTCTACTATCACTGAAGACCAAGCATTGACCTTATGACTTGAGCTTATGTTCAACTAAGGGATTCTTTTATCTATGGTTTCCTAAGTTGTTAATATCTTTTAAAATCATATAGCATGCAATAGATGGTTTTATGTGAAACATCCTTCACCACGCAATAGATGGTTTTATTTTTATTTCTTTTAGGTATTTTGATTTGTATATATTGATTACAAAATAAAAGAACTTTTGTATTGTAAATATTTTATTTATCATTCACAAATTTCCATAATTTCAGCTGGAAGACAAGATACAATGGATTTATGATAACTAAAGTAAGAGATGTATACCTGCGATTACAACGTATCTAAATGTCTCTGGAAAAGAGTATTGATTGAGGTACCCGATCTTGTAGTTGAAATTGAGGGATTAGTGAAAGCTTCTATAGTGGCAGAATGTAACAAAAATGTGAGATGAAAAAAGAAATTGATGACAAATATTTGCATTGTTGCAATCATACTATTCAACAAATGACTGCAGTCAAATGGGTAGTTAGGCTATTGGCTTGGATTTTGCTAACCTCTTCCTAAGGATATCATACCGGTCACAAAAAATGTGTCATGCTACTAGTGAGTGCTCGGCACAGACTAGTGGTGGTGCAGAAAATGCCTCTGGCAAAAGCCATTGATGACATCACTTCTGTGACGCATTTTTCATGACCGATCAGATTTACTTGGTTGATGCCCCCAAGGAGGTTTCACATCAAAAAATCTGAGACAGTGTCAGCAAAGCTCTTTCAAAGCTTATGGCTCCTCATCAGCTGGCCAGTAGTCTCTATTAGTGAATGTATGCCCAACTCTGAATAACAAGTCTTGTCTAAATGAACAGACAAGCAGTGTATGGAAGTAAAACTTACATTCATAAAAATAACAACTGCATTTATCCTATGCAGTACAATGCTATAAGATTAAAGAAGTATTTCAATGCAGTAGTTAAAATCAAATCAAAATTTGTATACTTTTTTGCATTGAATTTTGATAGCAGAGCAATCCTATAATACTGAAATACCAAGACCTTGCAATCCTATAATACTGAAATACCAAGGGATTCAAACCATGAAATAGGGGCAGTCTTACAGTAGTACAATTTAATCTGTAGCTACTACAACCAACATAAAGGGGTCAGGTGTAAGGGCAAAATTCATGTATTTAGTCTTCCTGGGATTAAGTTTTAGGACTAGCCTAAAATAAGCAGAATTTCTGCTCTCAATAAAGTTCAAGGTCCAAAGTATTTGACCTTACAGCTTCAACTTATGCTCAAAGTAGAGACAAATACTGTTGTCCATGCCACATAGCTGAATGCTTGGCTCTTAGTCTAAAGTGAGTGCAGACAGTCTCTCCTTGATTGAAAGGATACAAATTTAGGATACAAAACGGATGTGAATTCTCTGTATGATATAAAAAGGATATGAAAGTCTCTTCATGACCAAAAATAATACAAATTTTCACTTAATTTCAACTACTTTGGTGAAATAACCTTGCAATCCTATAATACTGAAATACCAAGGGATTCAAACCATGAAATAGGGGCAGTCTTACAGTAGTACAATTTAATCTGTAGCTACTACAACCAACATAAAGGGGTCAGGTGTAAGGGCAAAATTCATGTATTTAGTCTTCCTGGGATTAAGTTTTAGGACTAGCCTAAAATAAGCAATATATTTACTACACTTTTGGCAGCTAGAGTATAATAAATAGACATTAGGAGTGGATATAGAAAGACATTATCAGTATACGAGTAGAAAGCTGCAGTAGGAAATACAACAGTGGAGAAGAGTAAAGCTGACAGCACTCTACCTTGTTGAAGGCCAAGACTAATTGTTATCACAGCATTGTACAAGTGAGAAAAGTATTAATTATCACTCTATGCATAAGTGTTAAAGAATTTTTAAGAGCGAGAGAGAGAGAATTGTGTTTGAAGCAGAAACTGCCGGTCTACCACATTTAAACAAAAATCAAATAAATGCAGCTGATCTAATAAGATACAATGAAGATTTTGCTTTTGCTGCCAGGCTTTACATATAGTAGAAGCAAGAAGGATTAAAGTTTTTGTAGAACATGAAAAGATGCAAAAATTCAATCAATCGTAATGGATTTATTGAAAAGGCTGAAAAGATATGACTTGATAGACTTTAGATCAAAATTCTGTTTAAATATTTTAAGCAGAAGTATACATTGAAATGGGATGGAAGTCAACAAGGTTGGTGAGATAAGAATATTTTGGGAAAACATTTCAAATGCAGGGGAACAAAACCTTCTTTTAGAGATTATTTGTAAAGATGGAGTGAGACATACAAGTTGAAATTCCTGGCAATTTTAATGCATTCCCAAAGCAGAAGAGTCGGGGAAAGAACTGTGACATTCGTAAGATCAAGAAATGAAACTACTATATTAGAAAGTGTATCCACTATACACATGCTATCCAAATCTGGAAACAATAGCATTTCATATTGATTATGACAAGATGCATGCTGAAATGTCTCAAGATAAAATGGATCTAGCAAAGTAGCAGCTGCATAATAGAGGAAAGACAGTTGTAGAATAGATGTGCAGAAATTTGCCTTTAGCCAGTGGCTGGTTGATAGTTGGAACAAATTTCCATCAGTCGTAGTGGAGATCGACAACTTAAATAAGTTCAAGACAGAACTAGACAAGCATTTGGAGTAAATGGATGGGTGAAATGGGAAAGATTTTTTTTTTTTTTTTTTTTGGCTGATGTATGATGGTGTTTGGCTGATGAAAACATATATGATGGTGTTTGGCTGATGTTTGGCTGATGAAAACATATATGCGATATATGTTTTCTTTCTTGCATCATATGGCCTCTACTAATCATCATCATCTGTCATTCTGATGTTCCACTAGTCGACACAAGATGCCTCGCCACCATGCCCTGTCCGTGTACTTCTCTCCATCGTTGATTTCATTCCAGTTTCCTACTCTCTTAATGACATCAGTATTTATCATGTCGACACTACGAGTAGTGTCGACATGATAAATAGCTATGAGATATCCGAGATTTTTTAAAACTTATTGCCACAAAAAAAAAAAAAAAAAAAGACTAGAATTTTTTTTATTCTAATTGCCTAATGCTTATACTTGCCTGTTTAGGTGGAGTATAAAATGAACTAACAGTTGAAAATCCAAATATATCTCCCAAAAATCCTGCAGCACTGGAAGAAGTAGTGGAGATGGGAGGAGCAGGAGTAGGAACAGTGCTACCAGCTGAAGGAACATCTCCAAGCTGAAAAACAAGTGACTGATGATCAAAGGCAAAATACTCCTTTTATACTAATTTTTTTAAAAATTTATATCTTGCAATGATATTAAACAAATTTCCAACTTAAAAAGTTATTCAAAATTTATAATAACAACATCACTAATTTTATTTCTTTTCCTTTTTTAATTTAAGCAACAATTATCCAGAGGTTTTATACACATATATAATACACATGTTACATCATTTTCTCTTCATATATTTACTATGGTAACAAAGCATTAATTAAATTTAAATTTAATTAATGCCTTATTTAATTAGTATAATTTAAAGGCATTTTAAATTACATCCAAGACTCTTAGGTGAAATAACTAAAGTTTCCTTATTTCTTATCCAAAATACCTCAAGAGAAGATGCTTTATGACAGGCTGAGACTGCTTTGATCCTGGTAGTATACTATTATATACATATAAAGGTAAAAAAAAGGTAAACTGCAGCCATTATCAACCCATGCAGGATGGAAGCCTCTTCAACAATTCATGCTGAGGGACATGGACCATAATCTACCACACTGGTCCAGTGTGGGTTGGCAGATCAACTGTATTTAGCAGTCAGGGGCTTGAACCTCGGTCATGTGCTACTGCACTCCCGCTCCTGACCACTCAGCTAATTCTACCTCAAACTGGACTCCTGAAATAAGATATCTACATATATGCTGCCACATAAATTCATTATCATTATTCATAATTAAATTTATTATTAAATTAAAAATTTAACAATATTATAAAAAAATTATTAAAAATTCATTATTAAATTGATAAATTCATATCATTAGTCCCCCACATAAATAATAATATTCTCTTTACCCCCCTTAAAATCTGACAGTCTGTTGGTGACATCATTAATAGTTGCTCCCAGCAGACATACCTGGTTCTAGTCTACCTATCTTTACTACAAAAAATATTTTCTGTTTACCTGACAATGGAGTCTCCTAATAGAACCAGAAGATTTTGCACTTGGTTATTCTGTTCTGAGAGCCGAATCGGGAGTGCATCACTTGGTACGTTACTAGAGTCTTGAGTCCCTGATAAGCTCCCAGTTGCATTATTCTCAAGGGTGCTTGCCCTCGAGAATAATGTAACTGTAAATGTCACTGAAAAAATTGTGACATTTAAGACTGTGTTTTCAGTGACTTAAATTGTTCTAGCAATGCACCAAATTTTAACTTAAAATCGGTACACTCCTTACAACGGTGACAAAGAAAAGAGTTGCCAGGTGAGCTATGAAATAACAGTAGTATGTTATTATTCGATAAACAACTATTCCAAAACAACCTCGGTATAGGAACATGAAGAAACATGTTCAATCACCATAAGAACTATTAGCATTAGCATTAGTAGAGGCATTTGATGCAAGAAAGCAAGCTTATGCAGCATCAGCCAAAAAAAAATAAAAATAAAAATAAAAAATAAATAAATAAATAAAAAATAACCACTTCAACTTCAACCCTCTGTTCGTTCGAAATACCTGTCCAGCTGAGTCTTAAACTTATTTAGGCTATCAACTTCCACGACAAGGGATGGAAGCCTGTTCCACCAACCAACCACCCGCTAGCTAAAGGCAAATTTCCGCACGTCTATCCTACATCTGTCTTTCCTCAATTTGAATTTATGCCCTCTGAGGTGATTATTCTGAGCAAGAGGAAGAATCCCATCAGCATTGAGCATGCTCAAACCATTCAAGGCTTTATACACCTCTATCAGATCACCTCGCTGGTGCCTAGTCTCCAGACACTGTAATTTGCAAAACTTAAGCCTTTCTTCATAAGAGCACCCCTTTGTTCCATTCATATACTCCCTTCTATCACTTCTATCAACCCTCCTATGTACTCCAGCAGCTCTACATCCTTCTTGAAATGAGGCCTCCAGCTATAGCTGTGTCCAAGCTATAGCTGAAGTCTTGTCTAGATGATCCTGCTGCAAGGGAATAATCACCTCCTTATCCCTGCTAGAAAAATTCCTATATATCATTGACAATACACCATGAGCTACTCTTGCAGCCCATCTGCACTGCTCAGAGAACTTCATATCTGCCTGCACAACCACCCCCAGGTCCCCTTCATTCTCTACCACTGTCAGTGTAGTACCACAGAGTTGATATGTTGCTCTGGGGTTGCTGTTTCCCATATGTAGTACTTTACATTTGTCAATGTTAAACTTCATTTGCCACCTCTCAGCCCATCTGCTCAACCTTTCCAGATCCTGTTGCAGCAGCATAGTGTCAGTAGTGTCCTTGACAACCCTGCCAACCTTTGTATCATCTGCAAACTTGGACATTAAGCTTGATATACCATCATCAATATCATTTATAAATACAGAAAACAATAATGGACCCAATACTGAACCTTGAGGGACTCCACTAATAACATTAGTCCACGATGAGCAGTGTCCATTGATTACCACTCTCTGTCTTCTCCCCCTCAACCACCCCTTTATCCATAGCAGCAATTTGCCTCCAATGCCACACTGCTCCAATTTGTGCAGCAGTCTTCCATGTGCAACAGTATCAAAGGCCTTTCTAAGATCCAAGTATATAATATCAAAGTTATTCCCTGCATCCAGTTCTTTTGTGACTGCATCATAGTATCCAATCAAATTGGTCAGGCAAGACTTCCCCTTAACAAAACCATGCTGTGTCCAAGCTATAGCTGAAGTCTTGTCTAGATGATCTTGCAGTGCTTCTTTAAACAGTGCCTCCATTAATTTTCCGGGAACAGAAATTAAACTCACAGGTCTATAATTACTTGTGTCAGTCTTTGATCCTCCTTTGTGAATTGGGGTCACATTTGCACATCTACAATCCATGGGTACCTCCCCTGAGTCCAAGGAAGCTCTCATAATTATGGCTAAGGGTTTGCTTACTTACTTTGCTGCCTCCTTTAATATAACTGGATAGATCCCATCCACCCCAGGTGCCTTTCTTGTGTTTATCTTCAACAATTTCTCCTCCACTTTACTCTCAGTTATTACAAGATTCTCTAGCTTACTGCCAGAGTTGAATACACCTCTGACATTCCCCTCGCTGAATAACTCCTCATGTGTGAATGTCGATGCAAAATATTCATTTATTTTGTTAGCTACCTGAGCAGGATCATCAACAGTTGACCCATCGATATCAAGTGGACCAAGCTGATTCATCCCCTTCCTTCTAGAGTTTACATAAGTAAAGAACTCTTTGCATCCTTTGCCAAAGATTTCTCGTAATCTGCCTTCGCCTGCCTAACCTCCTTTGTAACTTGGTTACAGATCAACTTGTATCTATCATAGACTTCTGTGTCACGTGTTAATTTGTATGTAACCCATGCATTTTTCTTCTCTGCCATATGTCTCATTAGTTCATCTGACATCCATTAGGCCTAAACCTTGAACAATATTTCTTAGATGGTATGTAAAGCCTAGTAGCTTCCAAGGTAAGTTCTTTGAATGCTTCCCATTTTGAATTTGCTGTTGGTAACATCATCAGTTGGTCCCACTGTATAGAATTTAAATACTGCCTCAGTCCATCGTAGTCGCCTTTAAGAGAGCAATAACCCTTCCCTTTACCCCTAATGGTAGTTACCTCTTTGAGTAAATCCCACTTCAGCACACTGTGATCACTGCCACCTAGTGGTTCATTTATCTGTAGATTCTTAATGCATGAAGAATCACTACTGATAATCAAATCAAGAGTATTACTCCCTGTAGTTGCCTCCCGAACATGCTGATGTAAAAAACAGTCATCCAATAAATCCACAAAAGCCTTGCTAGTGTGTGAGTGACCAGCCCCCAAATTCCAGTCAATATCTGGGAAATTAAAATCCCCCATTATAAGACTCTCTGATTTACTGGCCCACTCTATTTCTCTGTACAGTTTCTTATTATACTCATCAGAGTTATTAGGCATACAGCACTCCTACTCTCAATTTTGATCTCCCAGTGCTTATGTCACACCAAACTGACTCGACACTGCACTGTCCAGTGATGTTGACTGGTTTCACTTCCTTGGATTTTATGCATTTCTTAACTAATAGCATAACCCCCTTCTCCCTTCCTATCCTGTCTATCCTTTCTGTAGACATTGTACTCCCCAAATTCCATTTCTGCATTCCTTATATCTGTGTGACACCACGTCTCTGATATCCCAACAATATCTGCCTTTGATGTTTTGAGCAATACCTCAAATTCATCAAATTTATTTACTAAACTCCTAGCATTGGCGTACACGCAAGTATAGCATTAGCATTAGTAGAGGCATATGATGCAAGAAAGCAAGCTTATTCAGCATCAGCCAGAAAAAAAAAAAAAAAAAAAACCCTCTCCCATTTCACCCCTCCGTTCGTTCGAAATACCTGTCCAGTTGAGCTTTAAATTTGTTTAGGCTATCAACTTCAACAACAAGTGATGGAAGTCGGTTCCACCAACCAACCACCCGCTGGCCAAAGGCAAATTTCCGCACATCTATCCGACATCCGTCCTTCCTCAATTTGAATTTATGCCCTCTGAGGTGATTATTCTGAGAAAGATGAAGAATCCCATTGGCATTGAGCATGCTCAAACCATTCAAAGCCTTATACACCTCTATCAGATCACCTCGCCGGTGCCTAGTCTCCAGACTCTGTAATTTGCAAAACTTAAGCCTTTCTTCGTAAGAGCAACCCTTTGTTCCATTTACTAATCTTGTTGCCCTTCTCTGTACCCGTTCTAGCAGCTCTACATCCTTCTTGAAATGAGGCCTCCAGACCTGTATACAGTACTCAAGATGTGGCCTAACCATTGCCTTATACAAGGGAATAATCACCTCCTTATCCCTGCTAGAAAAATTCCTGTATATCATTGACAAGACACCATGAGCTACTCTTGCAGCTCGTCTGCACTGCTCAGAGAACTTCATATCTGCCTGCACAATTACCCCCAGGTCCTTTTCATTCTCCACCACTGTCAGTGTAGTACCGTAGAGTTGATACATTGCTCTGGGGTTACTGTTACCCATATGTAGTACTTTACATTTGTCAATGTTAAACTTCATTTGCCACCTCTCAGCCCATCTGTTCAACCTTTCCAGATCCTGTTGCAGCAGCATAGCGTCAGTAGTGTCCTTAACGACCCTGCCAACCTTTGTATCATCTGCAAACTTAGACATTAAACTTGATATCCCATCATCAATATCATTCATAAACACTGAAAACAACAATGGACCCAACACTGAACCTTGAGGAACTCCACTAATAACATTAGTCCACGTTGAGCAGTGTCCATTGATTACCACTCTCTGTCTTCTGCCACTCAACCATCCCCTTATCCATAGCAGCAATTTGCCTCCAATGCCACACTGCTCCAATTTGTGCAGCAGTCTTCCATGTGCAACAGTATCAAAAGCCTTTCTAAGATCCAAATATATAATATCAAAGTTATTCCCTGCATCCAGTTCTTTTGTGACTACATCATAGTATCCAATCAAATTGGTCAGGCAAGACCTGCCCTTAACAAAACCATGCTACGTCTGAGCTATAACTGAATTCTTGTCTAGATGATCCTGCAGTGCTTCTTTAACCAGTGCCTCCATTAATTTACCTGGAACAGAAGTTAAACTAACAGGTCTATAATTACTTGTGTCAGCCTTTGATCCTCCTTTGTGAATTGGGGTTACATTTGCACATCTCCAGTCTATGGGTACCTCCCCTGAGTCCAAAGAAGCTCTCATAATTATGGCTAGGGGTTTGCATACTTCCTTTGCTGCCTCCTTTAATATAACTGGATAGATCCCATCCACCCCAGGTTCCTTTTTTATGTTTATCCTCAACAATCTCTCCTCCACTTTCCTCTCAGTTATTACAAAATCATCCAGCTCACTGCCAATGTTTACTTTACCTACATCATTCTCCTACCTGAATAACTCCTCATGCGTGAATGTAGATGCAAAATACTCGTTTAGATTGTTAGCCACCTGAGCAGGATCCTCAACTGTTGAACCATCAATATCCAGTGGACCAATCTGATTCATCCCTTTCCTTCTCGAGTTCAAGTATGTAAAGAACTCCTTTCTGTTTTTCTTTGCATCCTTTGCCAAGGATTTTTCGTAGTCTGCCTTTGCCTGCCTAATCTCCTTTGTGACTTGGTTACAGACCAACTTATATCTATCATAGGCTTCCATGTCACCCATTAATTTGTATGTATCCCATGCATTTTTCTTCTCTGCCACATGTCTCATTAGTCCATCTGACAACCATTTAGGCCTAAACCTTGAACAATATTTCTTAGTTGGTATGTAAAGCCTGGTAGCCACCAAGATTAGTTCCTTGAATGCTTCCCATTTTGAGTTTGCTGTTGGTAACATCATCAGTTGGTCCCACTGTATAGAATTTAAATACTGTCTCAGACCATCATAGTCGCCTTTACGAAAACAAAAACCCTTCCCTTTACCTCTGATGGTAGTTACCTCCTTGAGTAAATCCCACTTCAACACACTGTGATCACTGCCACCTAGTGGTTCATTTATCTGCAGGTTCTTAATGCATGAAGAATCACTACTGATAATCAGATCAAGAGTATTGCTCCCTCTTGTTGCCTCACGAACATGCTGATGTAGAAAACAATCATCCAATAAATCCACAAAAGCCTTGCTAGTGTGCGAGTGACCAACCCACAAATTCCAGTCAATATCTGGGAAATTAAAATCCCCCATTATAAGACTCTCTGATTTACTGGCCCACTCTATTTCCCTGTACAATATATTATTATACTCATCAGAGTCATTAGGCCTATAGCACACTCCTACTCTCAATTTTGATTTCCCTATGCTTATGTCACACCAAACTGACTCGACACTGCCCTGTCCATCGATGTCAACTGGCTTCACTTCCTTTGACTTTATGTGTTTCTTAATTAATAGCATAACCCCTCCTCCCCTCCTGTCCTGTCTATCCTTTCTATATACATTGTATTCCCCAAATTCCAGTTCCGCATTACTTATATCTGTGTGACACCACGTCTCTGATATCCCAACAATATCTGCCTTTGATGTTTTTAGCAATACCTCAAATTCATCAAATTTATTTACCAAACTCCTAGCATTGGTGTACACGCAGGTATACGTGCACCTGTTTCTATTCTTAGCTACCCTAACACAACCCATGTGTTTACTTGTAACGCAATGACTACCAGCAGTCTCTGAAATATCCTGCATCTTGTTTTTCAGACTTCTGCTCATTTGAATAGAAGCAGTGCAAGAATCACTTCCACCTCTGCCAGTGGCTACTGTTAATCTATTAGTCCTCGTATCCCCCCCCAACTAGCAGTTTTCCGACCCACCTAACACTGCCTCGACAGCATCAGCAAAAATTCTTGCACCCTTTCTATTTAAGTGTATCCCATCCCTGTAGAAGCAATCTCTCCTGTTAACAAGTACAGTCCAGGCTGAAAAAAATTCTACCCCTTGAGCCTTGCACAATCCCTCCAGGGCCGAATTGATCGACAAGGCTCTCATCATATACTCCCTCCTATCGTGTCTGGGCAGAATTGCAGACACTTTCAAGTTCAACCCTAATTCACGGCTTTTTTTCAACAGTGATCTGTACTTGCTAAGTAATTCCGCCGGTCTCCTACTCTTAATATCATTAGTGCCAACGTGTACAACTATATCACCTTTTGTGCCCTTAAAAGATGATATCCGCTCTACAACGTCATCAACCTTTGCCCCTGGCAGACATACCCTGGTCCTATTCCACCTATCCTTTTTACAAAGCATGTTCCCCGTTTCCCTGACAATAGAGTCACCAACAACTACTAGTTCCTGTGGGACCAGCGCATTCTGCCTAGGGGGCTGCCCCTGTGTTCCCTGATGACCAAGTGCAAGCTCTGGCGTTGATGTGGGCAGCTGAGAGCTTGATGGGCCCCTCAATTTATTTCCTTCGAGGGCATCCACCCTGTCCTTCAAGGTCTCATAAAGGCCCATAACAACGCTGAGTTGTCGCCTGATTTCCTTGCACTCCTTACATCGTGCACACACAAAGACATCCCCCTTGGCAGTATCATGTCCCGTACCCGACTGCTCCGCAAACATCAAGCAAACAGTGCATTTTAATAGACTGTGATTCAGAGGGCAACTGCCCCCCTCAGTTCTCCCCTGAACCACAGCACTCCCATTAGCTTCAGCCTTTTGCTTTGCTGCTCTGGTCAGAGTCATGATTCCAATTTAATTAAATTAAATTTAAAACAAAAATTAAATCCTTAAGTTATATCCCAAAACAGTTATGTTATATATATATATATATTTTTTTTTTTTTTTTTCGGTATCTAGTGTTCCCTTTATGCAACTTCCATATCACATGTACCACTATAGTTATGTATTAATTATTTGTTACGATTAAGTCGTTATATATATTTATAGAGTTAAAAATACAATTTAATTGACAATAAAGTTTATCAAGATTAATAGATTTACTGATTAATTGACAATATTATATTATGCAGTATACTACACTAAGCTTATGCTATCGTGTAAAAATGGCGGGAATTCACGAACAGCATTTCTACGGACTCGTAAGTATTGATTAGCTTTGAAATCTCGCTATCTCAATTTAGAATAAACTAAGGATCCTGACTAGGTCTATAATCTACTTATAGAAGATAATTTGATATAACAATTGGTTAATAAATTGACTAAATTTGGTTAAAAGACCTCTCGTTCAATTTGTGACACGTGGATTTGATACCGTTACCGATACTAAGTAATATCTACGAAATCTCTGTCTAAGTTAACTTTAAACTAAGTATCGTAACTAGGAATATAAAGCTACTCTAGAAAATAAGTTAATATGACAATTTAAACTAATAAAGCAGAAAATAAATCAGGAAAAACTTCTCTGTTTGAAGAGCTTTAAGGAGCAATGTCTGCACAGGCTAACCTCATATACTTGCACCTATTCTTTTTCTTAGCTACCCTAACACAACCCATGTGTTTACTTGTACCCCAATGATTCCCAGCAGTCTCTGTAATATCCTGCATCTTATTTTCCAGACTGCTGCTCATTCCAATAGAAGCAGTGCAAGAATCACTTTCACCTGTGGCAGTGGCTACTGTTAATCTATTAGTCCTTGTATCCCCCCCAATCTAGCAGTTTTCTGATCCACCTAACACTGCCTTGATAGCATCAGCAAACATTCTTGTGCCCTTTCTATTTAAGTGTATCCCATCCCTGTAGAAGCAGTCTGTCCGGTTAACAAGTACATACCAGGTTGAAAAAAATTCTACCCCTTGAGCCTTGCACAATCTTTCCAGGGCCGAATTGATCGACAGGGCTCTCATCATATACTCCCTCCTATCGTGTCTGGGCAGAATTGTAGACACTTTCAAATTCAATCCTAATTCACGGCTTTTTTTCAACAGTGACCTGTACTTGTTAAGTAATTCCGCCGGTCTCCTACTTTTAATATCATCAGTGCCAACGTGTACAACTATATCACCTTTTGTGCCCTTAAAAGGTGATATAGTTGTGCTGAACTACGCTGAACTACGTTGAACACTGGGAAAATGCTTCTCCAAACAATAAAAGTCATAGCATGGTGGTCAAAAAGAATGGTTCCAGATTGTTGTTACCAAACTTATTTCATCTCTAACCTATTAAACTTTTAGATCAGCAAACAATATATCATGTCTAGAATACTGACTGCTTTAAATAAATTAAACTCTAAATATGTTAACAACTTACCAGACTATCCAATCCCCCTCCTAACAAATCCATAGCAGCAGTGTTTGTAACAGGCTGATGATATGGTGGTACAACCTGATGAGAAGGAGGAGGAGCACTGATATCCATGCTCAATAGATCACCAATAAGGGTATCTGCACTAGGTATCACTGTATGTTGCTGAGTAACAGTAGTAGTGGTGGTGGTGGTGGTGGTGGTGGTAGTAGTAGTAGTAGCTATGCTACTATTGCCCGTAGTTGAAGGTGGATTTTCATTAGGAATGTCTTCACCAGAACCTCCTCTGTTACACAAAAATTAATTTTATTTATTTATAAAAATAACATTCATAAATCAGCATAATACCCTAATAAATAAGAATGTTTTTTATTATTATAATTAGTAAGGCATGGCTGAGAGAAGGATAGGATATACTTCTTGGAAAATAATAGTCTGTATTGGATTGAATATGTTTATCATTCAAAAATTAGTGAATACCAAGGTTCTATACACTGTGAGACTTCTTTGTGGGTCTTCAGTGGATTGCAGAAGGGGAATTAATTATATTCAATGACCTTGTTGTATGTATATAAATTTTATCTTCATTTTTATATTTCTGTAACTTGGTCATAAACTAAATGTAATAATTAGTTTAATTAATAATTCTCCCAACCCAATCCACAGAAGAAGGCCCACAGAGTGGGTGGAAATATGAAAACTCCTCTACTATCATCTTCAATTTAATATACTGATCTCTGAACAAAAACATATCCAATTAAATGTACTGCAGTGAATTTAATTTTAAATTTAAAAGAAATTTTAAAAATATGGGCTTCTTGTTAAATTTTAAATTTAACAAGCCCATATTTTTGTTGTTACTGTTTGATTTTTAAAGTATATCAGCATCTTACAATAGTTGCAAAACTCAGCATAGGAAGGCAAAACTTTACATTTCAACTTTAATCCTGTTTGAGATGATATGAGCTTACAAAAACCAAAAATGAAAAATTCTCTGAAACTGAGATCCAGAATATGATGAAACTGAATCAAGTAATATATATATACAAATGTATAATATAAAATAAAAGACAAGTTTTAAATTTATGATTTTTCGTTGCAAAATTTTGATCTTATTGTCAACAATAATCTCATTCTGATGTTTGATTATAAAGTCAAAACAGAAAAACATTTATATATATAGTTTTTCAAATTTTAGAAAAACTTCAAAATTCCTTTAAAAAACTCACTCCAGAGAATTACACTATCTAGAAACACTTGTGAAAGTGTTAAGATTCCTCCGGTCTATGACAGGATTCACAGACCTCTTCCAAACAAGTGACAAAACCATTATACTATCATGGAAGGGTGAGCATTCACTGTACAGTCACTCTCTCATAAATAGCCCATGTGTATGTTTGTTCATGCATTGCATACATATACATATGTATATAAAGCACCACCAGCCTTGTAATACTGAACTACTAGACAGCTGAAATACAGCTGGACCAATGGATCAAACAAAATGTATCACCCAAATCTCTTATAAAGTCAAAAAAGAAATGTGATAGTGCAAATCAGTCCTTCTGGACTATCAGCCTTCCATTTGTTTATTTTCTTCCATGTTATCCTATTTCCTGTTAGATCTTTAACCCTAGACAAAGTAAGCCATCTTTCCTCTAATGCTTGCTCAGTACCATCGATCTATCTCCTTCTTAGTATGCTTCAAGCCCAATCTTTTATATGTAATCAAAACCATCCTTCAATATATGTTTGTTTGCAATATTAGGCCTTGAATTTTGTATCTGCACAGATAAATCATATATCAGGTTCTCAACCAGGAACTGAGTTTATAATATGAACCAGAATTTAATGAATTAATTTTTGAATAAGAAATTAAGTAACTGATGCATTTGAGCAAATGGCTAACTGACTTTGTAAATCAGGTTATCATAAATACAATATCAAGTGAACCAATAGAGCAAAGAACAAAAGAGTTGTATTTGTGAAACTCATTTATCCAGCAGGATTATAACCTCTCTACCTCTACAAGGAAATGTTCATTAAATCATCAATAGAACACCATAGACCTTCCTTGCTGCCTGTGTACAGTGCTTTGAGATCATCAATGTCCGCTGTATCATAACTCCCAAATCCCTTTATTCCTCTGCTGTTTTTAATTTATCCCCAAGTGAATAAGTTATTTTAGGGTTATTAATCTCTAAGTGTAATAGAGATAACACACTTAAAATCTCTATCACTTGGGTTTTGCTACATTAAAACATAGCTG
Source organism: Mastigoproctus giganteus (assembly GCF_048544385.1). NCBI lineage: Eukaryota > Metazoa > Arthropoda > Arachnida > Uropygi > Thelyphonidae > Mastigoproctus > Mastigoproctus giganteus. The sequence continues at coordinate 95,026,084 of NC_143583.1, read as the reverse complement.
CCACTTTTCTAACCATCCCTGAGGCCTATCCAAGTCATCCTGAAGGAGCACTGCTTTGCAATGATCATTAACTACTCTCCTAATCTTCACATTATCTCCAAATTTTGACATCATGTCTTCTATTACTTCATTCACATCATTCATGAAAATTGGAAACACAACATTAGTTCCAGAAATGGCCCTTGGAGGATCCCACTTTTGACATTATACCAATATGAAGAGTAACCATTAATCACAACCTTGAAAATCCATTTAGTCTTAAGAGATCAAGACAAGAGTTCACATCATGCTGTACTGTCCTTGCTATGTTGATTCAAGGAATACCTGGAATGGGCAACCTGCACCTCGAATCAGAATAATTTATCAATCTTATTTTTAAAAAGGTTAAATTTTCATAACTTTGGAGTTAAGGCATTTGGGAGAAGGATGAGATTATTTAATAGTGTTAGTGTTCATAATGATCTCTAGGATAATCAAGCATAACAGTTTCAAGAAGAGTGATTTCAGGGTGAGGTGAGAGTTCAGTCAATGGAGACACTATTTCACTGTGGTGCATTTATGAGTGGAGGCTGAGGTGGCAAATGCTTGTGTTTAGAGTACAGTATGACTTATTTACTTTAATTTGGAATGTGATTTTAGTATGAACAGATATTGAGTTTTAATTAAGTTGAGTCTAATTATTTTCTTTGTTTTATGCCTGTGTCAGAAGGATAACATAAATTAAAGTGTCAGTATTATTAAATTTATATCTGAATCTGGTTAAATAATAGTCAATACTTATTAGTAGTAGTATTGGCAAATGTTGAAAGAAAGCAAGCTTATACAGCACATGCCATAAAAAAAAAAAAAAAAACCTACACAGTTCACCCATCCGTACCCTCCAAGAATTTCTCTCTTCCTTGAATTTGTTCAACTCATCCACTTCCACAACAACAGAGAGAGCCTATTCCAACAATCAGTCACCTACTGACTGAAGGCATACTTCTGCATATCTATCCTGCAAGTATCCTTCCTCAACTTGAATTTATTTATTTATTATTATTTTTTTTTTTTTTTGGTAGTTGTTGGCACATCGCCTTCTGTGGCAATTTTTTTTTGGTAGTTGTTGGCACATCCCAAAGTTTTTTGCAGTACTTTGATCCAAGCCCGAGACCTTTGGGTTGCTAGGCAGGCACTTTACCCACCTGGCTAGCCCGGTCGGCAACTTGAATTTATGCCTGCTGATGCATGCAGTCTCAGCAAGTGGAAGAATGCCATTAAAATTCAGCTTAATCAATCCATTCAAGGCTTTAAACACTTCAATCAATCTCCATGCAGGTGCCTATCCTCAAGACACTGCAATATGCAGGACTGAAGCCTTTCTAGGAAAGAGCATCTTTTGTTCCCTTCACCAATTTGGTTGCCATTCTGTGCACCAATTCCAGCAGATCTAAATACTTCCAAAAGTAAGGCCTCCAGACCTGTATACAGTACTCAAGAAGTGGCCTAACCATGGCCTTATACAAAGGGATATTCACCTCCTTATCCCTGCTAGCAAAGTTTCTGTATATCATTGACAAAACCCCGTGAGCTGTCCTGGCAGCATGTCTGCACTGCTCAGGAAATTTTATGTCTGAATGCGCAATTACTGCCAGGTCTTTTTCATTCTCCACTACCCTGAGTGTAGTAGCACACAATTGATAAGTTACTCTAGGGAAACGGCTACCCATATGCAGTTCTTCAGGAAGGGGAATTCCAGAGGTGTATTCAACTCTGGCAGTAAGCTAGATAATCTTGTAATAACTGAGAGTAAAGTGGAGGAGAAATTGTTGAAGATAAACATAAAAAAGGCACCCAGGGTGGATGGGATCTATCCAGTTATATTAAAGGAGGCAGCAAAGAAAGTAAGCAAACCCTTAGCCATAATTATCAAAGCTTCCTTAAATTCTGGGGAGGTACCCATGGACTGGAGATGTGCAAATGTGACCCCAATCCATAAAGGAGGATCAAAGGGAGACACAGGTAATTACAGACCTGTTAGTTTAACTTCTGTTCCAGGGAAATTAATGGAGGCGCTGGTTAAAGAAGCATTGCAGGATCATCTAGACAAAACTCCAGTTATAGCTCGGACACAGCATGGGTTTGTTAAGGGGAAGCCTTGTCTGACCAATTTGATTGGATACTATGATGTAGTCACAAAGGAACTGGTTGCAAAGAATAATTTTGATATCATATACAGTCGATTCCAGTTATTTGGGACACATCTGGACTAGTGTATTTTGGCCCGATTAAGCGGCTGCCCTAATTATCCATAATTTCATGTAAATAGTTAAAAATACAATGGACCTCCAGCTTTACAATTGATTCACTGTACAATAAAATCACGTTATGATGGACTCACCATAGTAAAGTACCGTTCACTATATGATGTGTAGTAAGCGCTGGTCATTGTGATCATGTTTGTGAATTGAATTTTAATTCTATTAAACAGTGATTCTAATTAGCAAAAATAGGAGGAATATTATCCACAGGCTATAAAAGTAGGGATATATTACGCACAAATTTACCCTTTATTACCTTACAAATTAAAAAATTAAATGATATGTGATAATCGGAATAATTAATACGTACTGTAATATGTACATACTAACTAGTTGACATTTCTGTTCACTGACATTTGTGGGTGGGGATTAAAATTTAAAACAGTAAAAAGATAAGCAACCAATAACAAAGAACACGAACACGGCACACACAAATTGCAAGTAACACAATACGTGCAAGTGAGAACGGAGTAACAAGTTACGAAGCTTTAAAAATAGGAATGAAGAAAAGATTCTGAAAATTAATTTTTTTATATGATTGAAGATTCCATGGAAGTATAAACACATTTCACCATAATAACCCACAGAATTCCAAGCTGTCGGTATCATCACAAATTCAATAAGATCAAGTTTACTCTCTGTTTATGATATATGATAGATTGCCCTAACAGAAAAGCCCAATAAACAGGTGACTGCTAATTGTTTTATTGTTTTATGGTTGTGACCTCCAGAAATCCGACTGAACCACGTGATATGGTCAGAGACAATCGTAGGGTAATCTCCAGTGCTGCGGTCTCCTACCCTAATTAAATGGCATGTTGTCCCAATTAAACGAAGTAAACCCTGGCTATTTTCTCGATTGGGTTCGGTTTTTTAAGATTTACCCCAAATAAACGGCTGCCCCAATTAACCGGTGGTCCAAATAACCAGAATCCACTGTATTTGGATCTTAGAAAGACTATTGATACTGTTGCAAATTGCTGCTATGGATAAAGGGATGGTTGAGTGGGAGAAGACAGAGTGGTAATCAATGGGCACTGCTCTTCGTGGACTAATGTTATTAGTGGAGTTCCCCAGGGTTCAGTGTTTGGTCCATTGTTATTTTCTGTATTCATTAACGATATTGATGATGGTATATCAGGCTTAATGTTCAAGTATGCAGACAATTCGAAGATTGGCAGGGTTGTTAATGACACTAATGACTACTGCAACAGTCATTAGTTTCTAGATCCTGCTGTACGCTGCTGCAACAGGATCTAGAAAAGTTGTGCAGTTGGGCTGAGAGGTGGCAACTGAAGTTTAACATTGACAAATGTAAAGTACTGCATATGGGAAGCAGTAACCTTAGTGTAACATATCAACTGTGTGTTACAATACTGACAGTGGTAGAGAGTGAAAAGAACCTGGGGGTAATTGTGCAGAAGATATGAAGTTTTCTGAGTGGCGCAGACGGTCTGCAAGAGTAGATCATGGTGTCTTGTCAATGATATACAGGAATTATTCCAGCAGGGATCAGGAGGTGATTATCTCCTTGTATAAGGCAATGATCAGGCCATACCTTGAGTACTATATACAGGTCTGGAGGCCTCATTTTAAGAAGATGTAGAGCTGTTGGAACGAGTATAGAGAAGACAAACAGGATTAGTGAATGGAACAAAGGGTTGCTCTTATGAAGAAAGGCTTAAGTTTTGCAAATTACAGTGTCTGGAAACTAGGCACCTGCGAGGTGTTCTGAGGTGTATAAAGTTTTGAATGGTTTGAGCATGCTCAATGCTAATGGGATTTTCCTCTTGCTCAGAATAATCGCCTGAGAGGGCATAAATTCAAATTAGGGAAAGACAGTTGTAGGATAGATGTGTGGAAGTTTGCCTTTAGCCAGTGGGTGGTTGATTATTCGAACAAACTTCAAGTTGTCATTGTAGATGTTGATAGCTTAAATAGATTCAAGGCAGAACTAGACAAACATTTGGAGCGAGCAGATGGTCACCAAAGTCGCCAAAGATAAAAATTGGAGCAGAAGAATCCCTTTTGTGAGATGTAAGACAGGACTGAGTTTTAGAAGGATTGAAGTCAACTAAGCTGTCTTTGCCCCACTGGAGAATTACCTGGAGATCAACATTTAAGGAATTGGTAGCAAATATATGAGAAGTTGAGCTAATTGAGCAGGGCAAGGTTTCTCGAACTGGAAAGTGGAATGCAATGTGCTATCATCAGCAAAACTATGGATAGGATTTCCAGTCAATGGAAGGTCATTAATATAAAAGAGGAAAAGAGTAGGGAAAAGAACTGAAGGACACCAGCATTAGTGGAGAAGTTAGACGACCGGGAGCCATCACCCTCAGTGAGCAATCAGAGAGAAAACTGGATAATCAATTAAAAAAAACAGTTAGCAAACCATAAGATGGAAGCTTGTTTAGAAAATCTTTATGCCAAACACGATCGAAAGCCTTTGGGATGTCAAGAGCAACTGCTTGTGTTTCACCGAACTTTTCCATTGAATTTGTCCATAAAGGGGTAACATAGGCCAAAATATCACCAATGGATCGACATTGATGGAATCCATACTGGTGAGCTTTGATCAAACGGAAGGTTTCTAGGTACTTTAAGAGTTGCGGTTAATTGATTTCTCCATTACTTTAGAAAGAGTAGAAGTAATTGCAATGGGACGATAATTGGATGGGAGGGATTTGTCACCCTTTTTAGGAACTGGCTGGATATGAGCAAATTTCCAAGCAGAAGGAAAAACACCTTTGGAATAAGAAGGTGAAAAAATGTGGCAAAGAATAGGAGTAAGGAGCAGGAGCATAGGTTTTGAGAACAAGTGGAGAAATACCATCGGGACCTGGAGCTTTCTTCAAGCATCAAGATTCGTCAAAATCCTTCTGATATCCTTTTGACGGAAGACCACAGGAGGTATTGAATGGAGCATGTTGGGAATGGTGGGAGGTGTTTTACCAAGATCGTTAATACATGAGTTGGAAGGAAAATGGGATGCTAGCAGGTCAGTTTTATCCTTGGCTGAAGTGACAACAGAACTATCTGGTTTTGACAGAGGTGGGAGCAGAGATGGGCAAAAGTTGCAGCCAAAAGCTTTGGCAAGAGATCAGAATGCTTAGCTACCATTAGGGCAAGAAGCAAGTTTTCTACTCTTAGCCTGTTCAAAATCTAGTTTGGACTGATTAATAACTGCTTTACAATTGTTACAAGCTTTGGTGTAGGCAGAAAGAATGTTGCATACGATATGCAACATTCTTCTCTTGAACAGCCTTAGCAAATTTATGGGAAAACCAAGTTTTGATAAAGGGCAAGATTGTAAAGTGAAGTGTGGAATAAAGGATTCCATTCCTACAAGAATAATTTCTCTGACACGATCTGAGCAAACTTTGACATCAGAAGTTTTGAAGCAGTAATCCGACCTAGGATAAGAAGAAACGAAATCTCGCAGGTCATCCCATTTTGCATTCTTTTAATGCCAAACAACACAAGATTGGGAATAGCCATGAGATAAAGGCTCAACTGGAGAAGAGAATCACCAAGTTGTGACCTGAGGTGCCTAAAGGACCACTCACTTCAACCGTGTACTTAGAAGGGTTATTTGTGAGAAAAAGATCAAGTGTGTTGGCTGTATAGTTAGGATTAGCATTAGTAGAGGCATATGATGCAAGAAAACAAGCTTATGCAGCATCAGCCAAAGGAAAAAAAAAACACCACTCCGGTTTCACGCCTCCATTCATTCGAAATACCTGTCCAGCTGAGCCTTAAATTTATTTAGGCTATCAACTTCCACAACGAGGGATGGAAGTTTATTCCACCAACCAACTAGGATTGTCCAGTATTCTTGTAGGTAAATGAACAATCTGCGTGAGGTCATTAGTAATTGCAAAAGCCTCAACATCTCGAGAAGCTGGTTCTGTGTGACTAGAAAACGGAAGCCAGCTGGAGTTGTGAACATTAAAATCATCAAGGAAAATTACCTCGCTGTTAGGAAAGCTGGACTGGAGGAAGTCAAGTTGCAAAGAGAGGAAGTCAAAGAGCTCCAAGTGATTAGTGGAGGTTTTTTTTTTTTTTTTATGTGAACCCCAAACACGAGAGGTATTAGAACCTATAGTACTTAGTACTGTGCTTGGGTTTGAGGTTGAGAAGATGAAAGAAGATATTTGTTGACATTGTACTTGAACTTCTGTAGATTGTAATTTTTAGGAAATACGTATGAAGGAAGGTTTTTCCAGAAAACGGCAGTTGAATGAATAAATGAGGAAGATGAAAAGTTGGTTCTGTGGGTTTGAAGTTGGACAGTAAATGGATGTTGGCTGGTGGCGGCATGTGTTCGGACTGTTTTGAAAGAGAGAGCAGGAATTATAGAAGCCAATTCAGAAGAACAGTGCCCATGGAAGTATCTGTAGAACAGGCATGCAGCAGAAACAGTGCGTCTATGAGAAAGCGAGTGGAGAGACTCTGTTAGAGATGAATCATTAATTAACCTAACTGCCCTCTTCTGAATGGAATCAAGAAGCCGGAGAGAGGTTTTGGGGGCACCACCCCAGATATGGGAACAATATTCCATGGCAGGGCGAATTTGCGATTTATACAGAGTGAGCAGCTGTTTGGAAGAAAAGTAACGCCGAGAGCGAAAGAGAAAACCAAGTTTTTTAGATGGAGAGGAAGCAATATTTGTAATGTGCTTGTGCCAAGAGAGATTAGAAGTCAGGGTAATCCCCAAAAGAGATATATCATTTTGCCTAGAAATCGGAGTGTCACTAAAGATAAGTATAGGAGCAGAAGAATCCTTTTTGCGAGATATAAGACAAGACTGAGTTTTAGAAGGGTTGAAATCAACTAAGTTGTCTTTGCCCCACTGGAGAATTACCTGAAGATCGGCATTTAAGGAATTGGTAGCAGATTTTCGAGAAGTTGAAGCTGATTGAGCAGGACAAGGTTTCTCAAAATGGAAAGTCGAATGCAATGTGCTATCATTGGCAAAACTATGGATAGGATTTTCAGTCAATGGAAGAAGGTCATTGATATACAAGAGGAAAAGAGTGGGGGAAAGAACTGAACCTTGGGGGACACCGGCATTAGTGGAAAGTTAGAAGACAGAGAGCCATCTACCATCACCCTCAGTGAGCGGTCAGAGAGAAAACTGGATAACCAATTACTAAAAACAGTTGGCAAACCATAAGATGGAAGCTTGTTTAGAAGACCTTTATGCCAAACACGATCAAAAGCCTTTGAGATGTCAAGAGCAACTACTTGTGTTTCACCGAACCTTTCCATTGAATTAGTCCATAAATGGGTAACATAAGCCAGAATATCTCCAGTGGATCGACACTGACGGAATCCATACTGGTGATCGTTGATCAGACAGAAGGTTTCTAGGTAGTTTAAGAGTTGGCGGTTAATTGATTTCTCCATTACTTTAGAAAGAGTAGAAGTAATTGCAATGGGACGATAACTGGATGGGAGGGATTTGTCACCCTTTTTAGGAACTGGCTGGATATGAGCAAATTTCCAAGCAGAAGGAAAAACACCTTTGGAATAAGAAAGTGAAAAAAGGCAGCAAAGAATAGGAGTAAGTTCAGGAGCACAGGTTTTGAGAACAAGTGGAGAAATAACATCAGGACCTAGAGCTTTCTTAGCATCAAGATTCATCAAAATCCTTCTGATATCCTTTTGACGGAAGACCACAGGAGGCATTGAATGGAGCGTGTTGGAAATGGTGGGAGGTGTTTTACCAAGATCATTAATACATGAGCTGGAAGAAAAATGGGATGCTAGCAGGTCAGCTTTATCCTTGGCTGAAGTGGCAACAGAACCATCTGGTTTGGACAGAGGTGGGAGCAAAGATGGGCAAAAGTTGCGGCCAATAGCTTTGGCAAGAGACCAGAATGTTCGGCTACCATTAGGGCAAGAAGCAAGTTTTCTACTCTTAGCCTGTTCAAACTCTAGTTTGGACTGGTTAATAACTGCTTTACAACTGTTGCGAGCTTTGGTGTAGGCAGAAAATGAAACTGAAGAATTAGAAACAAGCCAATTACGATATGCAACATTCTTCTCTTGGACAGCCTTAGCACATTTATTGGAAAACCAAGGTTTAGATAAAGGACGAGATTTTAAAGTGGAGTGTGGGATAAAGGATTCCATTCCTGCAAGAATAATTTCACTGACACGATCTGAGCAAACGTTGACATCAGAAGTTTTGAAACAGTAATCCGACCAAGGAAAAGAAGAAAAGAAGTCTCGCAGATCATCCCATTTTGCATTCTTGTAATGCCAAACAACACGTGGTTGGGAATAGCCATGAGATAAGGGTTCCATTGGAGAAGAGACAATCACCAAGTTGTGATCTGAAGTGCCTAAAGGAGTTGGGAGAACGGTAGAGACAACAGGTTAATTTGACAGAATGAGGTAGAGAAATTTTAAGCCAGAGAAGATCGAAAAGAGGAGATTCCAAATTACGAAGTCTCTGACAGGGAATATTGGAACTGACATATGCACAAGTACCACCTTTGAGGCGAAAGGAATCATACAGCAAATAATTGGGTATTAGTTTGACACTTCATGGTGTATTCAATAGTAGGAAAAAGTGGGGGGGAGAGGGAACATGCTGTGTGAAGTAATGAAATTTTTGGATTGACGTATACATGGTAAGAATATACCCAGATCCTTGGAATAATGTGGCCTCGACAATGCTCCCCACATACACACTACTCCGACTCCCTCCAGTCACTATCTGGCAGAGTAGAGGTAGCAAGATTATATACTAGCTGATCCAGAAGCCTTCTAAAGAGTTACCAATAGGGTCAGTCTGGTGTACTAACTAGTGGTCAGCCTGCGAACACCGTTTTAGAGTTTTACCCTACTTCATCATACTTCCAGGATAATTTAATTTATAATTATTGTTTAGCTGCAACTCCCCTATATTTATCCTTCTGGTTCCTTATTTTTTTTTCTAATTCCACTTCTTTGCCATTTTTAAGCTTTGACATTGAAGGTGCCTATTTTGATGGACCTGCACCTCCCGATAAGTTATGTATCTTGATTGCTTCATCCTACTATAATGAAAAGGATTCACCTAACTTATCCAATTTGGTCAGCTTGGTCTAATATTGACAACCCACCCTTATTTATTCAGTAGCCACATAACTGCTCCTGCTAATAACAGGTTACACATCAAGAAGATGAACAGTGGACATTGGGTTGGACCCCATGAAAAAAATGAGTAAGGGACATACGGTTGGACCCAAAGCCTAGTTTAGGTGATATAGGGATCTCCCTCCTGATTAAATGGGTAGCCTGAGACCCTTCAATAACCCTTAAAAACCACAACACATTTAAACTAATATATATGCAAGCTTTTGGCAATAGAGGAAAAGAAAAAAACACATTTCATTCAAAATATATATATATAAATTTGTATACTTACGAATTTTGACGTGGTGGAAGAGATTTGCGTATTCCAAGACGACCTTCTACAAAAGCTGAGGGTGGCTTGTGATACACAGAAGCTAGGGTTCCAATATGGCAAATTAATTCATCTAGCAACGTTGGCTCTAATAGATCGGTTTCTTCAGATATAAGGGGCTTCTCAGCAAGTACTACTTCCTTTGCTGCTGCAGGATCTGTTGAAAGAAGCCTCCAGTAAATAAATCCTCGATCACGCAAGTCAGGATTGTCACTATCTTGTGTTGCTAAGCTCAATACCTCTTGCACTAGCTCTTGGGTTTCAGTGGGACGCTTTAAAAACAGTTTCACTATAGCTGTTAAAAGTTGCAACTGAACCTAGAGTAGTGCAAAATGATAAAAATGGTTTAGTTTTTAACAATGTAATTTGTAATTGAAGAAAACAAAAAATTACATATTTCATCAACCATATTTCATTAATACATTAAAAATTGTGTCTTTTAAGGAAAAACCTATAGGAAATTTCTTAACAAGAAATTTCCTATAGGTTTTTTGGGCTTTATCACTTTCAGAAATTTGTAATATTCCTCGTCGATATCTTGGTCCTGAGCAGTCTGCAGAAGCTCAAACTTGTTCTTAAGTTCCAGTACATACTGCTTTTTCTCCTCTTCTGTTATCTCAAAGACCTTTGTATTATTTACTCGAGTCAGTTTTTTCCTTTCCTACATCTATATCAAGTGTACACCTTACCATTCTGTGATCACTTCCAACATTTACCTTATTCAGGACGGTAACATCATTCATAATATATCTTCTGTTAGTGAGGATGAAGTCGATTTCATTAATAGTTAATCCATTTGGACTCTTCCATGTCCACTTTCTGTTCACCCTTTTCTTGAAAAAAGGGTTCATTACTGACAGTCCTTGAGATTCAGCAAATTCCACAAGTCTTTCACCTCTTTCATTTCTTTCACCAATTCCAAAATTTCCTATAGTTCCCCTTTCTGCGCTGTTTTGTCTTTTTCCAACCTTAGCATTTAAGTCCCCCATAATAATAGTGTAGCGGGTTTTCTACTCATCTAGAAGACTCTCAATTTCTGTGTACATTTCTTCAACCTCTTCATCATCATGGCTCGATGTTGGTGCATAAATCATTATATAACCTTTAGCTTGTATCTCTTAGAAATCTTGAGTATTAGTCTTGACACCCTTGGTGATGTGCTTTTGAATTCCAAAATGTTGTTTTTAAAATCTTTATGGACCAGAAACCCAACTCCACCTTCACTCCTTTCACTGTTTCCATTGGTGTACAGCAGATTTCCACTTGATAAACTTATAAGTGATTCATTTCTTCTTCTTGTTTCAGCCAAACCGATGATATTCTAATTCACATTTTCTAATTCCTTTTCCAGCTCTAATATCCTGTCTTCACCGATGAGTGATCTTACGTTATAACAGGCCAAGTTCAGTTTCTGTGCATGGCAGCCTGGTCATACCCAGAGATTCTTAGCACCCTCTGCTTCCACTCTGATCCTCTCGCTGCCGTAAAAGGGAGAGTGAAAGCTGCTGGGGACTGAGGGCCATTTGTTCTGTCGTGCTGTCATATGCTGGAGGGTTTGGTCTTTTCCTCTTCACGCTGACCAGGCGTCTTGAAGAGAACCACTCTACACGTTCGTTGCCACCTAAGTGACATAACAGGGCTTACCATCGAGAAGGTGTGCATGAGTGGATTTTAGGGAGGCAGGCCAACCAGACTTCTCCTAAATCTTCTGTAATAAAGAGATATTTGATCCATCAGTGTTTTAGGCTGAGTGTCTGATAACACACAGGATATCTGTTCCCCTCTAAGCCCCACTTGTAGCAACATTCCTTTAAGTTGATTTTTTTAAAGCAATTTATAACAGATTCATCATCATCAGCTAATATGATTCGTCAAAGGAATTGTTTTCGATACAGGCATTTTAGTGTTTCCGTTACACATTTATCCATTGGTTGTATGACAGATGTAACATTTGGTAGAAGTCATTTAACCGTAACCATTTTGTCAATCTCGTTTAAGCATTCTATCGACGGATGTAAAGGTGCACTATCGAGTAATAATAATCTTTTTCCTTCTTTGCCAATCGATTTTTGATATTCTTTCACTTCAGGAATAAACGTTTGAAAATTTCACTGTCTATCCATAACTGGGAGACATATTTTTAAAGTAGAATTTTCAACTTCCTGATAAGAAACAATGACAATCAGTCTGCCAGTTGAATAGCACATTCTTTGCTTATTTTGTACCCTGGTGCAGTACTCTCACAGTGTGAGACAATCTGCAGTGGAGTGCTTTCCAGTTTAAACCAGTCTCACCAGCATTATAAATGAAGTCTTTGTTGTATCCTTCTTCCTCTACAAACACTTCAATATTTCTATAAAAGTGTTTGCTGTAGATATGTGGGCAGAAAGTGTTGCTCCATAAATTTCAAGTTATCCAACACCATGTTATGCCTTAAAATTTCTGAGCCAATAGGAACTTGCTTTGAAGTTCAGGCCTCCATTTCATTTGTATTAAAAAATATCACCTTTTCACATAACAAAGGACAAGATATCAACTGTCCAGAAGATATCGCTTGTGAATAAACCACATGTAAATGACCTCTTCAACTTATTCGTTTTGAGTTTTTCAGATAATTTTATGTGCTAAATTGCCATCCTCATTCATCAGATGATTAGATGAATTTTATAATGCTTTCCCTATTTTTCTTTATGTCTGAGATTGTTGAGGTGCCAACTCCATATTTCTCAGCGAAAAACATCCCAATTTCCAAAAAACACAAAATGGCAATAATTGAGGCATTGAAAAATTCCTTTTCAACGCCTCAATTATTACAGTTTGTCATTTAACATCAACACAACACATCTTGTTTTTGGTGCCATATCATTATTAAACAATTTTTTTTTTATAAATTGTGATAAAAAAAATATCCATTCACAAAATGAACAAGCACATTGGCTAACCGCACTCAGAATATAAGTGTATTTCCAAATGTCAAATTGCTACATGCCATACTGGTGCATACAATCCACTATTTCACCATGTATTGTGCAACACAATATCTGTTACATATTTTTTTCTATACTTAATATACACCAATGAGCCAAAACATTATGACCACCTACCTAATATGATGTTGGTCCTCTACGTGCAGCCAAAACAGCTCGTATCCAGTGAGGCATGGATGCTACAGGATTTCTAAATGTGTTTTGTGGTATCTGGTACCAACACGTAATCAGCAGATCCTTTAACTGCTGTAAGGTCCATGGTTGAGATGTCACAAATCGGAGTTGCTGTTCCAACACAAACCACAGATGCTCAATGGGATTGATGTCTGGGTAATCTGGAGACCAGGGCAATACCTGGAAGTTTTCCTCATGTTCCACGAACCAGTCTCGAACAATCCGGGCCGTGTGGCATAGACAAATATCCTGCTGAAAGACGGCACCATCAGAGGGGAAGACCATTGCCATGAAAGGGTGTACCTGGTCAGCAATGATGTTTAGGTAGGTGGTAGATGTCAGAGTACCCGGCACATGGATGACTGGACCCAGGGTATCCCAGCAGAACATTGACCAATGCATGACACTGCCACCACCGGATTGTTTTCGTCCCACAGTGCATCCAGGTGCCATCACTTCCCTGGTAAACGATGCACATGTACCTAGCCGTCCACATGGTGCAACAGGAAACATGATTCATCGGACCAGACAACCTTCTTCCAATCACTCAAGGTCCAGTTTCGATGCTCACATTCCTATTGTAGGCACTGTCACTGGTGAACCATGGTTAGCATAGGCACTTGGAGCAGCCTGCGGCTACACAGCCCCATTTTCAGCAGGGTTCGATGTACTGTGTTGTGACACATTGCTCCCATCACCATAATTCCAATTACTAGTGAGTTGCACCACAGTCACCCTTCTGTTGCCACATACCATCCAGAAGAGCCTTCGCTCACCTCGAGCATCGATGAGCCGTGGTCGTCCAACACCTAGCCGGCAGTTCATGGGGTTCCCCTCCTCGCACCACTTTCGGTAGGTACTAACCACGGCTGACCGTGAGCATCCCACCAGCCGTGCCATTTCAGATATGCTCTGGCCCAGTCGTCTGGCCATTACAATTTGGCCTTTGTCAAACTCACTTAAGTCCGCTGCCTTTCCCATCTGGAGAACAAGAGTAAGACTGATTAAAGTAGCTCAGTATCAGGAGTTTTTTATACCGTGACCTGACCCACGCACCCGTAGACAGTTGCTTCAATTTGTATAACAACTCGCTGGTCATAATGTTTTGGCTCATCGGTGTATTATTATGTATTTGTCCTGTGCAATCAGGATAATCAACATCCAAATTATCGAGTTTCTACTGTACTGTATATGATGGCAAATTGGAAAGTAAAGGACCCTATATATGCACCCATTGGGGGAGGAGCCAAAATAGGCTAAAGCTCCTTCAAAGAATATTTTATTTTTTTTATATTATATAATTGTATACTGTGACAGTTGTAGGATAGATGTGTGGAAGTTTGCCTTTAGCCAGCGGGCAGTTGATTGCTGGAGCAAACTTCCATCTGTTGTAGAAGTTCATAGCTTAAATAGATTCAAGGCAGAACTAGACAAACATTTGGAGCAAGTGGATGGATGAAATTAGGTTTTTTTTTTTTGCTGATGTTATACAAGCTTGCTTTCTTGCATCAAATGCCTTTACTAATGCTAATGCTAAATTCCTTCCTCTGTTGTCTATTCACAAATCTCGTCTTCTATAGTTTTTTGTTCCACCACCAATTGTATAAGTTATTTTGTGGGGGCTGATATTCCCCAAACCTTGCATTTTACTGAATTAAAAGATGGTGGCCACCTTCCTAACCATTTCTGAATTATAACTCATCCCGAAGAAGCTCTGTTTGACACTGATTTATGATGCAGTTTGTTTGCTTCACAGAAATCATTTATGGTGCAGGTGATGTTTGTTTATTTCATATTTAACTTGAAATCTTGAATGTAGAAAGGCCACTCTTTCCAACTCAATGTTTTCCAGTTAATTAATGTATTTTGCTCACTTCCCCCTCAGTTTTTTTTTTTTTTTTAATTCAACATTATTTGTCTGCTCTCCTTGCTGGTACAGTAATCAGTGTGTGTTATAGGATATGGCAAATGCACTGAAGCGTGCAAAGCAGAAGCAATGGATGCAAATGTAAGCATATGCATATTATAAAAATATGACAAACAAAAATAAAGATGATGGTAGTATGAAACGTCCATCAAAGCAAATATGCTTTGGCACATGGTTAGGTGTAGTCCCCCGATGAAATACCTGATCATGTATCAATATTCACTTTGCCGTCATCAGATTTTATTTTAATTTTATTAATTGCATATTTGCTTTTCTTCCCCGGTTTCAAATTATTTTTGCAACAAAAATTTTCCCGCCTTTATCTGATGTAGGCTGCCGTTACTTTTTTATTTTAAAGGTTACTACTTTTTCGGCTATCTTCCTTTTTGGCCTGTGGCTTTCCAGACATTTCGTACTACCACCATCCCCACCTTTAACTGTCATATTTTTATAATATGCATATTAGCATTAGCATATGATGCAAGAAAGCAAGCTTACATAGCATCAGCCAAAAAAAAAAAAAAAAAAAACCCTTATTTCACCCATCCACTCACTCTAAATTTGTCAAGTTCTGCCTTGAATCTATTTAACCTATCAAATTCTACAATGATAGATGGAAGTTTGTTCCAGCAATCAACCACCCACTGGTTAAAGGCAAACTTCCACACATCTATCCTACAACCATCTTTCCTCAATTTGAATTTATGCCCTCTCGAGCGATTATTCTGAGCAAGAGGAAGAATCCCATCAGCATTCAGCATGCTCAAACCATTCAAGGCTTTATACACCTCAATCAGATCACCTCGCAGGTGCCTGGTTTACAGACACTGTAATTTGCAAAACATAAGCCTTTCTTCGTAAGAGCAACCCTTTGTTCCACTCCCTAATCTTGTTGCCCTTCTCTATACTCATTCCAACAGCTCTACATCCTTCTTAAAATAAGGCCTCCAGACCTGTATACAGTACTCAAAGTGTGGTCTGGCCATTGCCTTATACAAGGGGATAATCACCTCCTTGCCCCTGCTAGAAAAATTCCTGTATATCATTGACAAGACACCATGAGCTACTCTTGCAGACCATGTGCACTGCTCAGAAAACTTCATATCTGCCCCCAAGTCCTTTTCATTCTCTACCACTGTCAGTGTGGTACCACAGAGTTGATACATTACTTTGGGATTACTGCTTCCCATATGTAGTACTTTACATTTGTCAATGTTAAACTTCATTTGCCACCTCTGGTCAACTTTTCTAGATCCTGTTGCAGCAGTGTACTGTCATTAACAACCCTGCCAACCTTCGTATCATCTGCAAACTTGGACATTAAGCCTGATATACTATCTCTAAATAGTCCTACAAGGCTGGGACAATTCATAATGAGCAATTAAACTTTACACCAGCCGGTATTCAAATAAACAAATTCCAATCCTGCAACTAAAACGCTTTATTTACAATAAAATAAGATAAAATACGAGCGTATAAACTAAAATTAAATAAAATAAAATATATAGTAGTCTAAAACTGATGTGATTTAATTTACAATAAAATACAAAAATATAAAATATATAAAATATGATGATAAAAGCGATAAAAACAGTTAATAAAATACTGTAACAACTGTAGCTTTCGGAGATAGCGATCTCCTTTCTCAACAGCATATTTCTGCTGTGCAGCACATCCTTAAATAGCAGATCCACAGCACTTCGTCACATGGTTCCTCGGGAGTAAGGCCGGAATTTCCCATTTATGCACCGGAACCGGAAATGGCTCGGGAGCGCACTAGCTGAAACCGTTCATCTCGCCCAAGAACTACGGTTTCAAAGAGGGGATGTAAGCGTACACCCTTGTCTCTATTAATGGAATTGCTAGCTGCCCCAATACGTAAACTCTCAAGCCATTTACGGTCCCAGAACCCCTGTGCATGATCCGTGATGACAGCATCCTCCGGGGAGATTTGATGTTGCTTCTCCCAGAAATGTTCTGCCACGGCAGACTTCCCATAGTTTGCGGACTTTATTGCATTCATATGCTCCCCCAGACGGTCTTTCAGTCATCGCCCCGTCTCACCTACATAACACACCCCACAATCCGGGCATTTAATTTCGTATACCACCCTACTGTAGGCTTCTTTCGTTATGGGGTCTTTGACACAAGATATCACTGTGTACAACCTTCATCCCGGGAGTTGCACACAGCGTATCTGGCATCCCCGAATTATTCGTGCAATGTGGTCTGAAAGGCCCGGATAGTAGGGAATGTATTCAGTGCTCACAGGGGCGAACGGCTCAGTACGGGTGGACTCCGCACCTCTAATAATTCTGTCCAACACCCTCTGGGGGCAGACGCATTTCTTGAGGTCTGCCGTGACACGAATAATTTCGTTGTCTCTGTCCTTGGAGGTGCTACAGTGGGACCACACCCTATCTACTAAAACCTTGACAACACTACCCTTGTGTTGGCTGGCTTGTGCCGAGGTATAATGAGTATATTGACCTCGGCACATGGGCTTTCTAAACACCCTGGTCTTGAGCCTACAACCATCCCTAATAACCAACACGTCAAGGAATGGTAGGGTTCCCTCTGCTTCCACCTCCAAAGTAAATTTAATAAAAGGGGAGACGCTGTTAAGTACATCAAGTATCTGATCCTCCCTCCCCTTTTGTATAATGGTGAATGTGTCATCAACAAATCTTTTCCATTTAAGCATGGGAAATTCCAAACCCTCAAAAATTCTAACTTCCAACTCTTCCATAGCTAAGTTAGCCACTATGGCACTAATGGGGGAACCCATGGCTGTGCCATGGACCTGCTTATACATGACATCTTGGAAAAACCATGGTAGTACTGGATAAACAGAACTCCATACGCTCACAAATATCATTAACACTAAGAGGAGACCTAGTATTTAACAAAACATCCTATTCTAATGCCATTCTAACACACTGGACTCCGAATTTAATAGGGATACAAGTGAACAGTGACGTAACATCGAAAGAAATCATAATCTCGTCTTCTCGTATAGTCTGTCCTTTTATAAAATCCACAAACTCTTTGCTATTTTTGATAACCAAGTTGGAAAGTCCTACTATGGGTGCGATCAACTTGGCTAGGTACCTTGATAAAGTCCGCAAACTATGGGAAGTCTGCCATGGCAGAACATTTCTGGGAGAAGCAACATCAAATCTCCCCGGAGGATGCTGTCATCACGGATCATGCACAGGGGTTCTGGGACCGTAAATGGCTTGAGAGTTTACGTATTGGGGCAGCTAGCAATTCCATTAATAGAGACAAGGGTGTACGCTTACATCCCCTCTTTGAAACCGTGGTTCTTGGGCAAGATGAACGGTTTCAGCTAGCGTGCTCCCGAGCCATTTCCGGTTCCGGTGCATAAATGGGAAATTCCGGCCTTACTCCCGAGGAACCATGTGACGAAGTGCCATGGATCTGCTATTTAAGGATGTGCCGCACAGCAGAAATATGCTGTTGAGAAAGGAGATCGCTATCTCCGAAAGCTACAGTTGTTACGGTATTTTATTAACTGTTTTTATCGCTTTTATCATCATATTTTATATATTTTATATTTTTGTATTTTATTGTAAATTAAATCACATCAGTTTTAGACTACTATATATTTTATTTTATTTCATTTAATTTCAGTTTATACGCTCGTATTTTATCTTATTTTATTGTAAATAAAGTGTTTTAATTGCAGGATTGGAATTTGTTTATTTGAATACCTGCTGGTGTAAAGTTTAATTGCTCAATCTGATATACTATGGTGTAGTCATAATCATCATCATTTATAAATACAGAAAACAACAATGGACCCAACACTGAACCCCGAGGGACTCCACTAATAACATTAGTTCACAAAGAGCGGTGTCCATTGATTACCACTCTCTGTCTTCCCACTCAACCATCCCTTTATCCATAGCAGCAATTTGCCTCCAATGCCACACTGCTCCAATTTGTGCAGCAGTCTTCCATGTGCAACAGTATCAAAGCCTTTTCTAAGATCCAAATATATGATATCAAAGTTATTCTTTACATCCAGTTCCTTTGTGAATACATCATAGTATCCAATCAAATTGGTCAGACAAGACTTCCCCTTAACAAACCCATGCTGTGTCCGAGCTATAACTGAAGTCTTGTCTAGATGATCCTGCAATGCTTCTTTAACCAGTGCCTCCATTAATTTCCCTGGAACAGAAATTAAACTAACAGGTCTGTAATTACCTGTGTCTCCCTTTGATCCTCCTTTGTGGATTGGGGTCACATTTACACCTCTCCAGTCCATGGGTACCTCCCCTGAGTCCAAGGAAGCTCTCATAATTATGGCTAAGGGTTTGCTTACTTCCTTTGCCGCTGCTGTTATTTTTGTTGTTATTTGGTTTTTAGGAGCATTAGCAACTAAGGCCATATTGCTCCGGGATATGCGGTGGTCATTCCTTGACCTTTCCGCATACTCCGTATTTGGTGGTGACGGGCTCGAACCCCGGTCTAATCAAGAAGCATGTGCTACGCACTGCTGCTCCTTCCCACCTGGCTACGGAGGCGCCGCCTTTGCCGCTGCCTCCTTTAATATAACTGGATAGATCCCATCCACCCCAGGTGCCTTTCTAGTGTTTATCTTCAATAATTTCTCCTCCACTTTACTCTCAGTTATTACAAGATTATCTAGTTTACTGCCAGAGTTGAATACACCTCTGGCATTCCCCTCCCTGAATAACTCCTCATGTGTGAATGTTGATGAAAAATATTCATTTAGTTTGTTAGCTACCTGAGCAGGATCATCAACAGTTGGGCCATCGATATCAAGTGGACCAATCTGAATTATCCCCTTCCTTCTAGAGTTTACATAAGTAAAGAACTCTTTGCTGTTTTGCTTTGCATAATTTGCCAAAGATTTATCGTAATCTGCCTTTGCCTGCCTAACCTCCTTTGTAACTTGGTTACAGACCAGCTTATATCTATCATAGGCTTCTGTGTCACATGTTAATTTATATGTATCCCATGCATTTTTCTTCTCTGTCACATGTCTAATTAGTTCCTCTGACATCCATTTAGGCCTAAATCTTGAACAATATTTCTTTGTTGGTATAAAAAGCCTAGTAGCTTCCAAGATTAATTCTTTGAATGCTTCTCATTTTGAATTTGCTGTTGGTAACATCATCAGTTGGTTCCACCATATAGAATTTAAATACTGTCTCAGACCACCGTAGTCACCTTTACGAAAACAAAAACCCTTCCCTTTACCCTTGACTGTAGTTACCTCTTTGAGTAAATCCCACTTCAGCACACTGTGATCACTGCCACCTAGTGGTTCCTTTATCTGCAGATTCTTGATGCTTGAAGAATCGTTACTGATAATCAGATCAAGAGTATTACTCCCTCTAGTTGCCTCCTGAACATGCTGATGTAGAAAACAATCATCCAATAAATCCACAAAAGCCTTGCTAGTGTGTGAGTGACCAACCCACAAATTCCAGTCAATATCTGGGAAATTAAAATCCCCCATTATAAGACACTCTAATTTACTGGGCCACTCTATTTCTCTACAGAATTGCTCATTATACTCGTTAGATTCATTAGGCCTATAACACACACACCTACTCTCATTTTTCCTTTCCCAGTGCTTATGTCACACCAAACAGACTCAACGTTGCATTGTTCACCAACATCAATCGGATGCACTTCCTTAGATTTTATGTGTTTCTTAACTAACAGCATAATCCCTCCTCCCTTCCTGTCCTGTCTATCCTTTCTGTACACATCCCCAAATTCCAGTTCTTCACTGCTGCTGTCTGTGTGACACCATGTCTCGGATATCCCAACAATATCTGCCTTTGATGTCTTGACTAGCACTTCAAGCTCATCGAATTTATTAACTATACTCCTAGCATTGATGTACATGCAAGCATACATGCACCTGTTTCTATTCTTAGTTACCCTAACACAGCCCATGTATTTACTTGTTCCACTATGACTCCCAGCAGTCCTGGAAATTCCCATTGCCTTGCTTTCCAGGCTGCTGCTCAATTGCATTTCAATAGAAGTAGTGCAAGAATCACTTTTGCCTCTGCCAGCGGACATGCCATTTCATTGGACAAAAAAAAAAAAAAAAAAATATATATATATATATATATATATCCAATTTTTTAAATTAAATAATTTAAATTTATTTAATTTAAAAAATTGGATGTATTTCAGCTTCATATGGAGGAATTGCATGTCGCTGCCTCTAATGAATGCTTAAGGATTTATTTATTTATATATTTCATTATAATTTAACTTTATGTAATATAATTCAATGATAGTATATATATATATATATGTTTAATAGTATACACACACACACACACACACACACACACCTTTGTTCACATCCAGAATGTCTTTCTATCAAAATTCTCATGGGAGCTTGTGCGTCGGGTGCTGTCATGTCAGAAATGGCACATCTTGTTGATTGTTCATGGCCCAACATGGCCTCAACAAATTTTATTAATGACAGCATATTATCACTATTATTATGTTAATGCAACTTTATCATTAGGAAAAATTTAGGAAATCATTAGAAAAAAAATTAGGTGATGAATTTAAACACATCTCCACAACCCTTACTAATGGGGCATGGTTGGCAAAAATCATACACAAATACATGGAAAATTACAGGAATGCTACTTCACATGAAAATAAAAAAATGCAGAACAAAGATAAATTCAAAAAAGCAGTCATAATACCTTATAAAAGTAATAGGAGAGAAAACTGGGAGAATTTGTAGCAAGTACAGACTTGATGTGACATTTAAACCATCCAATAAAATAGGCAATACTTTTTAAGTGCTGTGATCTCCCCGACTATAAAAAGGCACATTTAAAAAAAAAAATGTGGGGAGAAATGTTCATTGGCAAGACAAGGAAGCTATTTGAAACTAAAATTGTTGAATATTGTAAACATGTAGAAAAGGGAAATACTATGAAATTTAAGATAGCTAAACACTTTTAATGCAAAAAATTTCAAAATAATGGGAGGGTGGGGAAAATTTATCAAAATAAAGGTTAAAGAAACAATGTATGTAAGAAATTTTAAAAATAGAAACAAATAGAAATCTGGAAAGATGTTTTTTAAAAAAAATGGATTAAAATTTGTGTATATAATTACAAGAGAAATGATTTTTAAAAGGCAGAATGGAGTTTGCTGGTTTCCTCTGATTGACTAATCAAGAGTTAATTGCTCTTTCATAACGTTCTCTCCATTCAGCTTCTTTCCTGGACATTCTGATCATCAAGCATAGTGCATGGGACCAAGATACTTGCAGAAGTTTCAAATTGTGATGCTGTTACAAAGGTTAATTGCAGTGTAACAGTGTATTAATTTGTAGTTATCTCTTAATCAACTTTATCATGCTTACAATACACATGATGTAAGATGTTTAAGTTCAATCTATCTATTTTATTTCTTAGTTATTTATATCTAGTTATTTTAATTATTAACAACATGCAAAAAAGTTGAAGATGCAAAAAAAAGCAAGCATTAGTAAATGAAGTGTTCAGGTTTTCAAGTTTGTTTGTTATTTGGTTTTTAGGAGCATTAGCAACTAAGGCCATATTGCTCCGGGGATATGCGGTGGTCATTCCCTGACCTTTCTGCATCCACTGTATTTGGTGGTCACGGGCTCGAACCCCAGTCTGATCAAGAAGCATGTGCTATGTACTGCTGCTCCTGCCCACCCGGCTACGGAGACGCCAGGTTTTCAAGTAACATATAAACCACTGCTTCATAAACTATACAAAAAAAAAAAATCAGTTATCTACTAGAACAGCGGTATCCAAACTACTGAGATTTATGGATCCCTTCAAAAATCAAAACAAGTTTGTGGAACCCTATATATATATACACACACACACGCATATATATATACAGGGTGATTCACTACCAGTGCGACAAACTTGCAGGAGGTGTAGGGCGCACAAAGACGAATCGGAATCACATAGCATTGCAGGGTCCGAAATGCCTTCGTCATTCGGCAGAGGACATTGAACGGGAGGTTGCGTGAACAGCGATCCCGCTGGAAGTCAGCATTTGCGAACCGGTTCCCGAGGCAGTAGGATGGACGAGTATTCAAACGTTGAACTGGCCAACATGCACCTCACGTATGGAGCTGCGGACTGTAATGGGCGCGCCACTCTGCGCTTGTACCAGGAACGTTTCCCGCACAGGTGTGCTCCTCATCATACGATTTTCGCACGTGTGCACAGAAGGTTATGTGAGACTGGTTGTTTCACGAGAGGTACCATGAATCGAGAGCGAACGACGAGGATGCCAGACAATGAGGAGAATGTCCTACGTCTTGCAGAAGGCAATCCGAGTATGAGTACTCAAGTGATAGGCCAACGATTGGGTATTTCCCAATCCACTGTATGGAGGATACTGTCAACAAACCAAATGAGTTCACACCATCTGCAACACGTCCAATCATTGGAGCCTGCAGATTATCCACTCCCGAGGACTTTTGCTACTTGGTTTCTTCAAGAGAGTGCGGCAGACAGCGCATTTACTGCGTCCGTATTGTTCATGGATGAGGCAAGTTTCACAAGAGAGGAAACCTTCAATCAACATAACGCCCATTTGTGGGCTTTGGAGAACCCCCCATGGTACGCAAACGCGTGCAACTCAACGGCATTTTTCTGTCAATGTTTGGGCTGGCATTGTTGGAGACCACCTCATTGGACCGTACCTTCTGCCCCCTCGTCTGGATGGTAGGGCATACTTGATCTTTCTACAGCAAGTCCTGTCCGAACTTATTGAAGAAGCACATGTTCCTCAGTCGTTGCGCCGCTCAATGTGGTTCCAGCATGATGGGGCTCCCCCACATTACACCAATGACGTCCGCCAACACCTAAACGTTACATATGGACAGCATTGGATAGGTCGTTGTGGTCCAGTTCATTGGCCTGCTAGATCGCCGGACCTATCATGCCTGGACTACTTCTGCTGGGGTCAAATGAAGACATTGGTGTACGAGACCCCCGTTGATTCAGTTGAAGACCTCGTCGCTCGCATCTCTGTAGCTGCCGGGGAGATTCGAGATACACCAAGAATCTTCCAGAACGTTAGGGATTCCATGCGGCGACACTGTGAAGCCTGTGTGACTGCTTCTGGTCGAACTTTCGAACACCTTCTGTAGCATGGCTTTTTGCCAATGTAAAACTTGTCATTAAAATGATTTATGTTACACTAACGAGTTGCTGTTTCTGTTCTTTTTCTTTGCTTCTTTGTTCACGCGATCTCCCGCATGACGAAGGCATTTCGGATTCTGCAATGCTATGTGATTCCGATTCGTCTTTGTGCCTCCTACACCTCCTGCAAGTTTGTCGCACTGGTAGTGAATCACCCTGTATATATATATATAGTGTGTGCATGTATATGTATGTATGAACACTGGGTTTTCTGAAAAAAAAAAAAAAAAAAAAAGTACAGCATTTCCTAAACTGAGGTCTGCAGACCCCAATTTGGAAAATGCTGTACTAGAATATACAGATAAAATATGAAATAGGCCCCAAACCAAGAATTCCACTTATAATACTTTCCTTTTTTTTTTAGTGCTCTTTAGAGCAGGTGCCCCTATAAAGCACAATGCAAGTTTACTGTACATATAGATAACGTCTGTAAAAAGAATAGCAAAATTTTACCCTGCTCCAGAAAACTTAACTCTAAAGTATAACAGTGTAGGATTAATCAAAATTATAAAATATCAAAAAAGAAGTACCTGAGTGTTTTCATCATGAAATCCTTCCAGAAAACTTTCCAAAAGTTCATCAGCATTGTCTATTCTTTCAGCATATTCTCCAATAATCCAAATCATAGAAGCTCTAATTCAAAGGAATTAATTAGAGATATAACGTATTAAATATTGCAAAATAAATGCTTATCACAATGTGAAAAGTAGCATATAAGCACAATGATTAATTAATTATAATAAATATCTGTCATTGTGGAAGTTGATAGCTTAAATATATTCAAGGAGGAACTGGACAAACTATTAGAGGGAATGGATGTGTGAAATTGGAATTTTTTTTTTTTTTTGGCTGCTGCTACATAAGGCTTGATTTCTTGCATCATATGCCTTCATTACTACTACTGCTATATACACTAATATAATACTAACTTATTTAGTATTAGTAGTGGCAAATGATGCAAGGAAGCAAGTTTGCAACATCAGCCAAAAAAAACCATCACATCACCACTTAATCCTTCCTTAAATTAATTTCTTCCACCCACTTCCAACAATCAATTAATCTGTGGCTGATGAAAGGTTTATTAGTGTTCTGTTAAAGCAGTAAAAAAATAGTGTTCTGTTAAAACCAAATTCTGTCTCTGTAATTAAACATGACATGAATTGTGTGTGTGTGTGTGTGTGTGTGTGTGTGTGTGTGTGTGTGTGCGTGTGCGCGCGCGTGTGTGTGTGTGTGTGTGTGTGCACATGTATGTAAAACACACACAATGCCGCTCCCCAACAGAAAGATATGATGCAAACTAACCTAGCTTCTGGTTCATCCAAAGTGTCAAGATTCTCACAGAGGGTTGATATGATGCTTTCATATTTATTAGGATATTTTCGAAATATATCCTGAAATAAAACAAATAAATTTGATTAAAAAGATAATATACATATCAAAAATAATTTTTGTTATTATTGCTTTTTGACAAAAAATTACCAATAAATACATAATTATTAAAATATAAAAAATTAGAAAACATCATGATTATAAATTTGGATTTAACTAATTATCAATTAAAATTCATCCAGTAACACATTACATCTGTAAAATAATAAAATACAAGGTAGAATTGTAAAGTTCCAAGACTGAATTTTGATAAAAAAAAAATACCCGAACATCAAAAATAAAAACTTATTTTGTAACCTAGATGTCAAGAATTTGTTACAGTAAGTAGCCTTTTAATTGTACATGCACAGAGGTTTATTATCTGTTGTTTATGGTAATTCTGCATTATTTTTTTTTACAATATCACATTCTGAAGAAAAAGCTAAAAAATTTTGCTTTTTTTTTTGTTGAAGAAATCATGCTCAGAGACTAAGAAACAAGCTTTGTAGCACAATATGAAAAAACATTATCAAGAGATTAAGATATCTGAATGGTAAAGCACTTCAAGAATAAAAAAAATATCACTGAGGATGATCCAAAACTTGTTTCTTATATCAGAAGCATTATTCATGCTGACTGGCAAATAAGAATTAAAAACACAACAGCCTTTAAGTTTAAGAAGCTGTGATATTTCTGATATTTTAAATACGAAGAGATTATGCAACTTCTTTTTCCAATAATTTTAACAGCACATTAAATGGAAAAAGAAATTGAGCTTTCAAAAGAACATGTTGAAATTTGTCATCATGATTTAGAATTTCTAAAAACAAGAGCAACAGGAGAGAGATAAAACATGGTACAATTTTTATGAACCAGAGACAAATACCAATCCCTTAGATGGAAATCTCTCATGTCTTCTAGGAAGGACAAAAATTTGATTTTTTCCAAAGATAAAATTACACCAGAATTATTTTTTTACTATAAAGGCATAATTTTAAAGGTCGCACTTTTAAAAAGATTATGTACTCAAAAATAATTAAGTGCCTGAGAGATGCAATTTGAAGGAGTTATGGGCAAGGTAAAATTGGCAATTAATTGATAAAAATGGTGCTAATCAATCAACAAATTTTTTGAATACTTTTTTTAAACACTCTGCAACTGTTTTACAACACCCCCCCTTATTCATTTGACAAATTTTAATTTTTTTCAGATGGATGGTTTTTTTTTTTTTTCCAAAAAAAAATTGTCAAAAAAATTGTCAAACAAATGTAAAACAGTTGCAGAATGCTTAAAAAAAGTATTCAAAATTTTGTTGATGATTACACCATTTTTATCAATTAATTGCCAATTTGACCTTGCCCATAACTCCTTCCAATTGCATCTCTCAGGCACTTAATTATTTTTGAGTACATAATCTTTTTAAAAGTGTGACCTTTAAAAATTATGCCTTTATAGTCAAAAAATAATTCTGGTGTAATTTTACCTTTAGAAAAAATCTAATTTTTGTCCTTCCTGGAAGACATGAGAGATTTCCATCTAAGGGATTGGCATTTTTCTCTGGTTCATAAAAATTGTACCATGTTTTATCTCCTGTTGCTCTTGTTTTTAGAAATTCTAAATCATAATGACAAAGAGATGATTTTCTGGAGTAACAGAACCTATGATATGGCAGTTATGACAAATACAATCAATGAACTTTCAAAAAAAGGACTTTGAAGATTTTTTACTATTATATAAGAATTAGAAGAAATGCAAATATAGCGAACATCATTATTTTGAAAAATTTAATGTTAATATTCATTTTGGGTACTGCCTTAAATGACTATTCAAGGTGTAATTATTCAATTTTAAGAATAAGAAAAAATGTAAAAATTAATCTTAATTTAATAAAGCTATATGTACTGTATTTATAACCAAGTTATTATACAAAATCATTAAAAATAAAAGCATTAATCTATAAGGTGCCTCATTGCAGAATTATAATAATTCTAATATATAGTTAATAATGTATAATAAATACTAATATAATAATACTAATTCTAAAATTATAATAATTCAATAAAATAATAATATATACTCAGAGTTAATTACATTAACACTATACCTCCTAATGTCTGTTCCTTCCCCCCCCCCCAAATCATTACAGTACATGTGAAAGGAGAAGGAAAGACCCTCATTTAGCACAAAAGCAGGTAATTATTTTGTTCAGAAAGCTAGTTAAAAAAAAAAAAAAAAATGGTGGGAGGCGGGTATTTGTGAATAATCAGTCTATGTATTAACTGTAAGTTATGAGATTGTATGGCACTTACCTACTATATACAGGTCCACTTTTTAAAATAATCCCTCCACAAGAGGAAAAAATGGAAGTGGTAAATCCTGATGATCTTGGCAGTCAGAGTCCCATGGAAATCATGCAACCTTCAAACACAGATTTTGCCCTCAGCAGTAACACTACATGTGTGTGTGTGCAGTACCATCATCCTGTTGGAAATACCCTTCCCAACATTCCATGTCATCTAAGTTAGTCTATGAACCTCTCAGACATTTTCAGATATTGCTAGTGTTGACTTTCTGTAATTAACAAGACAGCACTCTGCAGTGGCACTGCAAGCAGTGACAATCTGTCTGAAGATTTCATGATATCTAAGGTACTCTGGCTGACAAAATTGTCAGCCCATACCTACCCTGATATTTTTTTCTGTGACAAACATCTTAAAAATTGATCATTTATAGACAATCCACACTAAATTGAACTAAAGGACACCACCATTTAATTAAGCACTGAAAACATCATTGAGTTTGAGCATGCTCAGGACAGAATGAATTTCCAACATCTCTTAAACGAGGTGAGGTTTTACCATACTGCATAAGACTCTTCTTTGCTATAAATTTAACTAATTTAGTGTTTATTGTACACTTCCCATAGCACATCAGTCAAAGTTAATAATAATGTTATTAATAATGAGTATGATTAATAATAATTATTAATAAAGTTATTAATAATGACTAAAACTCCCTTTTGGAAAAGAAAACTACTTTTACAGCTTTAAAACAAAATATTTTGATGCTACCTATTTGAGAATAAAAGACTTACTCCTGCATAATGAATTGAACTTCAGTCACACATAAGCATACACACTCCCCTTTAACAAACCATTTTTCAGTACACAATTACTGCAGACTAACAAATTACTATCTAATAGGCAAGTCTATGTCCATCAGTAATATCTACTCCCCCCTTTCTAATTTTTTTTGTTACAACTGATTTTTTTAACTGGTGCTCGCTATCTTTATGGCACATGTCATGGCAATCGACCAGAGCAGTCAGTAGTAGTTATTAAATCCAAAATTCCAAAAAAAAAAATGTAGTAAACCATGTCATAGAAACATCATAAAAGTCTTGTTGCTTTCCTCTCATTCTTTTTTTCATAAATCCAGGTGTACAGGTTTATGTGATTCAAATTTGCAAAAGTTGGCAATGGTTCCATGAATAAAATGTCACACAGATGGCTTACCTTGATTACAACTATAGCTTCTTGTACAACATAATTAACTTTCGTTTGAATCAGGTCAAGCAGTGTACTGACACAGCGCTCTGCTGATTGCTCCACCTTAATAGCACACCGACCAATAGCTCTGACTGCCTTTCGTACAAAGTCCACATCTACTTCAGTTGCATATCTAAAATGAAAATTGTAATTTCTTTAACTTCAAATATTTCAGATAGTTCATTGCATTTGTAACACCCATAAAAATTTACTTGTCGATAAAATGAGTGAAATTAATAACTATTATTAATATAAACCATGTCATAGAAACATCATAAAAGTCTTGTTGCTTTCCTCTCATACTTATTTTCATAAATCATGTATTATTAATATTTGCTAACAAGTGAAATGTAATGTACAGTGTACACTGCTTTTTTTGCTTTTTGGCTGATTCTGTATAAGCTTGCTTCATTTGCCACTACTAATACCAAAAGAAAACAAAACACTTGCAAGTACAAATGAAATTCTCCAAGCATCCAATGTTGGCAAGCCAGTACATAACCTATTCATATGCAATTGTTTTTGGATCAGCATTTGAACTATTTATGATATAAAGAAGCAATAATAAATGTTGTCAAAATTTTATTAAGATTATGGCTCAATAAGGTAATTCTGAAGCATAACACAAAATGCATGAAGTTAGATCAGCAAGCTAAGATATATTATTTATGAGTGATTTTAAAGAACAGCAATGCGTTTCCACCTCAAACATGTGAAGAACTATATAACAAACTGTTTGTTTCAGTAGTCAAGATTAACCTGTAATATAAACTGAATAATTTCTTACTTTACTTTTTATTCTAAATTAATAAAAAATAAAGTTATTCAGAGAATAAGAAATGTTATTATTTTTTATTCTAAAAAAATAAAAATAATAGTTTTTTTATTACATTTTTTTTTCTCTAAAAGAAATTAATTCAATTAATTTCTTTTAGAAATTTGATAAACTCCAGATTTTAGAAGTTGTACCTAAAGTGGGATCTACAGGGCCATGCCAAGGCAAGAGTAATGTGTGCTGTGCACACAGGCACCAGATTCTGATGGCACCATGCCATCATGGTTTTTTTTTTTTTTTTTTGATTTGGTAGTTGTTGGCGCATCGGCTTCTGTGGCCATATTGCACCCCCCAAGGTTTTTGCAGTACTTTGATCCAAGCCCGAGGAGCCATCATGGTATGGATAGCAACAATATGCTTGTGTTAAGTGGCAGCCAATCACATATACTGTGAATTGTAATTTGTAGTGACAATCACCATATTGTTATACAGTATTTATACAACTGAAAGGAGTTGAAAACCAAAATCGTTTTTTTTTTTTTTTTTTTTTTTTGAGCTTACTGGTGCAGTGCCAGAATTTTTTACTGCACATTTGCTAAACACTGTTAAAAGCCAGAGGAAGGAGGCTGAACACGAGAATTTTCAGAATAAATGAACCTAGGCTGAATTTGATTTGAGGATGGGAAGGATGGTAATATGTATTTTTTGTAAATTTAGAAATAAATGGAATAGTTTTAGTTGGTAAATGCAGACTAAGTCATTAATATTAATAGAGTAGCTACTGTCTTATATTTATTTTAATATGCTCATTGAAATTATATTGTTCTTATTGTTCCTT
This sequence comes from Mastigoproctus giganteus, assembly GCF_048544385.1. Lineage (NCBI taxonomy): Eukaryota > Metazoa > Arthropoda > Arachnida > Uropygi > Thelyphonidae > Mastigoproctus > Mastigoproctus giganteus. The sequence continues at coordinate 94,995,469 of NC_143583.1, read as the reverse complement.
CTTTATTGAGATGGTCATCTGAACTTTTATTGCAACAGTGAGTTCTAAGTTCTCTGTAATTTTTAAATTATAAAAACCATTTTATTAATCATTTCTATATTATTACTATTACTACGTATAAGTTAGTGCAAACGCATCATATTAGTACGCAGCTAAACTCTGAATTATACATTGTCTATATATAACTTATAAGTTGTCTAAATCTCTCGCAGCCTGAGGCTAAGCCCTTAACACATTTCAGTACTACTTATTATACAATTTTATTAATAAGGAATCCCTTGACAGATGTCAAACAATTGAACTAATTAAAAGAAAGCTGACAGGCTTTCAAAATCAACAAAAAAAAGAAAGAAAGAAAGAAAGCAGATTATTTCAATAATCACATATACAGTAGACTCTCAATATTCCGGGATAGACAGTAAAAATAAAATCCCGGATAATCAATTTCCCGGTTAATCCAAAAATATTGAAAAATGTTCAGCAACGTACCTAAAAAATATGGCGCTAGATAAAAAATGAAAAAAACTTTTTTTCATTTTTTATCATTTTTTTCAGTTTTAAAAAAAAACTGAAAAAAAACCATGCCATTTTCAAACTTTTGAATAATTTGAAGTTTTTGTTCAATTGGAAGCACAACTCTTATGGGTTTACCCATCATTTTCACAATTTCTAAGCAAAAAAATATATATATATTTATCATAAAAAAAATTTCAATACTCCTGACATAACAAAACAAAATTTGTATTTTTGCAGTGCGACAGAACACAATCCACACAATGCACTAAAACAAATTAAACATTTGTTCTCTTTCTATTGTTTTTTTTGAGCAATGGGTGTGAAGACAGTGGGGGTTACAGGATAATAGGTACATTCATCTCCCAATCACGACTTATAATGCTGCTTCTTTTCACTCTTATTTACGAATTGCAAAACATCTGTTTATACCTATTCTATTTATTACTTGAATTTTATGATTTCTGGTGTGGATATATATATTTTTTTAATTTGGAGACATGAAGTGTCCTGGTTATTCTGATCCAGGTAAATCAAGAGTCTGCTGTATTTAACTCAAAGTCTCTTGACATCAATTAATGTTACTTTGAATGATGAACTTCTCATACTTTTCCAAATACTGTGATTTATATATGATTTCTTTTAACTCTCCATTTGACTATAGCCACTGGAGAATTTTTTTTTTCCTAAATTAAAAAATTAATGAAAAATCATTTTAAAACTCAATGTTTGAGAATAATTTATCAAATTCAGCAATATCTGTAGAAAATGAAATATACCATGACCTATACAGTATTTATACAGTATTTACTTAGATCTGCACAAAATTATTAGACAAGTTTCACTGACCAAAGCCAGAACAAGCTTTCTTTAAATTTAGCTAACATAATATTACCATTATAAATTTGACTTCCTTTAATTTTGTATCCAAATATATTATTTATATAATAAATAAATATTCATTCTCTTTTTTTTATTATTATATTTTTTCTGCATAAAGTATATTCTTATGTAAATAATTATTTTCAGTAATAAAGAATTAGAATTATAATTCTTATACTAATAAAATTTTAGGCACAGTATTTATTTTAAGAATTTTTAGAAATAGACACAAAAAAAAGGTTGTTAAAAATGACTTAGTATAGAAATGGACCTGGATATTTTAGTAGGACCACACACTACTGAAAAAAAAAAAAAAAAAAAATCCAAGATTTTTCTTGCAAGAGGGGAGAGGGAGGAATTTTCAAAAAAGAAAAGAATTGGCATAAGCTTCAATTTACTGATGCTAGTAATAACCAACTAAAATGATTATTACCTATTCTTTTCTCTAAAGCTTTTCTCTGGGGAGGGGGGAAAAACTTGATGTGAGTAACAAATACACCTGAGATCACTATACTGGTCAATCAGTTTTTCCTCTACTATGGTATGACTACAAACTGTGTGCAAATTACAAATACTAACAGCCACAGAATGAAAAACTCCCATCCTTCTGTTTAAAGATTTTGTTTCATCTATTGGGCCATTTTTAAAAACACTTTTTGTAAATATTTTTTTTTTCATTAACTGTCCATTACGCAAGTCCATTTCTATTAAAATTTTTCATTACAACGAGCTGTGTGACAGTAATCGCAAAAGCAATTCATGCCCAGCTTTATTCTTGGTTTCAGCTTCCACTGGATAAGTATTTGTATTTTGTTTGTTAATTGCTGCATAGCATGTGACCACAGCCTTCTTTTGACTCTTTGGCAGGTTTAGAGGTTACCGAAATGCTATGCTCCTTGGTTGTTTTGTATACTGGTGCTTTATGGTTTCTGATGGGGGGGGGGCTCCCTGTCAGATGAAATCCATCTTTATTCCATCATAAATATTTTAACTGAATTCTACTATTTATCTTTTCACTTTTCAGTTCAAAAATTCAGCAACTCCTTGTCTCAGCGTGCGTTTAATGATTCCAAAAATCATATCTATTTCAATGCTGTGCAATGTCATGCAAGGATAGTAATTATTCCTATGTATATGTTCCCTGCACTCACATATTTTTGAAATATGCATATTTGTGTGTGTGGGGGGGACCACTATGAAACTGATCCAAAAATCTTCCCAGAAACTAAAATAATATATATTTTATATTTTTAAAATATTTATATTTTTAAGTCCCACGAGCTTTCAGATTGTTCAGAAGATGTCCAATCCTGTACCCCCCATAGAGTCAACTTCCAATACTGGTATGACAGAAGCTGCTTTTGACGCAATATTTTTTAATTATGAAAAGTCACCATAATGGGACATAGCTTAGAATCACTTTTGATTACTACCATCTGTAGCAGTTTAAAATAGTATTTTTTGGAACGATCATTACCTATTTTTTTCCTATCCGTGCAATTTCACTAACATGTCTGCTGTTTTTGTTATTCCACAACCATATTTTTTGCTATTTCACTATCAGGAAACATATTTCTGAACAATGTGCCTGTATGATTAACATGACTCAGAGGAAGATTATGTTCTATGATAAACAATGCAAATAAACATCATCATTGCTATGCAATTCAACACTTTTTTTTTCATTTCTTTCTATGCACTGTGTTTTCCTCATGCTTAATTTTTTGTAGCTTAAAAAAAGTAACATTTTGTAGTGAAACATATAAGATACTGTTTGATTACAGTCATTTTGTTTGATGCAAAGCAAAGGTATTGCATCACCTAATGCTTCTATTGCAGCAGACAGTAATTGCAAGATATTGCATCAGCAGTTTCTATAAATACGGCACTGGAAGGGTATATATGCTCATTAGTATCCTGTTTTGTGAAGCTGTAAGCAGGGCTCCATATATTCAGCTGACATCAAGAAAAAAAAAAAGTGCAGCTGTTGCTCTGTCCCAGGAAGGGCTTTCTACATGTACAATCGCTGATAAAATAGGCTGCCACCAGTCAATAGTATCCCAGGTGCTGAAATTAAAGTGTAAAACCGGTGATATGAAGAGAAGACCTGGATCAGGCTTTAAGAGAGAGTGACTAAGCCTTCCCAAGATCGATATTTGAAACAACTATGCCTTCATAATCGCCATGTTGTTGTTATTTGGTTTTTAGGAACATTAGCAACTAAGGCCAAATTCTCCAGGGATATGTGGTGGTCATTCCCTGACTTTTCCGCATCCTCTGTATTTGGTGGTCACAGGCTCGAACCCCGGTCTAATCAAGAAGCGTGTGCTATGCACTGCTGCTCCTGCCCATTTGGCTACGGAGGCACCTTCGTAATCACCATGCTAGTGCTCCTGATCTAAAACTAAACATTGAGATGGCCTCTGGTGTTAAAACAAGTGCACAAACTATCCAAAGACTGCTTTCAGAATGTGGTCTGCATGCCTATCGGCCCAAGAAGAAGTCTTTGTTGACCCAACAAATGAGGAAGAAGCGACTTGCTTGGGCTAAAACACATGCTCATGGACAAAAGAGCAATGGTACGGACATCGTGATCTTTTCTAACGAATAAAAATTCAACCTACATGGCTCAGATGGGAAGCGATATGTGAGAAGATGAAAATCGGAGGCATACCATCCTGATTGCATAATAACACTTGACTGTAAAGTTCCCCGCCGGTCAGATTGTCTGGGGATGCATAACAAGCAAAGGGGTAGGGCGAATTAAGTTTATTAACGGAATGGTGAATGCAAAAACCTACACTGCTATCTTGGAGGAGTGCCTGAAACCCATTATTAGGGATCACCACACAAACGTCCAAAACTGCATTTTCCAACAGGGCTCAGCACCTTGCCACACACAGAAAAATTGGTAAGTTTTACGCTATTTAGATTTAATAATGAGTTTGTCCTCTTGTCTCACAAGGCTTAAAACATACTTACACCAATGTTATCCCTCATTTTTCTCCCTTAAGGTACAGTCATACCTCAGAAATGCTGGCATTACAGTGTTGGACTGGCCTGGCAACAGTACAGATTTGAACCCTATTGAAAATTACTGATACATAATGTCATCTAAAATTGCTCAGAAGAAGCCAACAAGTAAGATTCAGCTGCAGGAGAGCACTATAATGGTGTAGTACCATGAAATTGAGCAATCGTATATCCAGAAGTTAACTCTATGCCAAATTGTTGCAAGACTGTAATTGCAGCTCAAGGAGGAACAACAAAATATTGAGGACTTATTTTACTGATTTTGCATTAGCATTAGTAGAGGCATATGATGCAAGAAAGCAAGCTTATGCAGCATCAGCCAAAAAAAAAAAAAAAAAAGCTTCCATTATTCCCCTCCGTTCGTTCCAAATCCTGTCCAGCTCAGCCTTAAATTTATTTAGGCTATCAACTTCCACTACAAAAGATGGAAGTCTATTCCACCAATCAACTACACGCTGCTAAAGAAAAACTTCCGAACATCTATCCTACAACTGAGTTTCCACAATTTGAATTTATGCCCTCTCAGGTGATTATTCTGAGCTAGAGGAAGAATCCCATCAGCATTGAGCATGCTCAAACCATTCAAAGCTTTATACACCTCAATCAGATCACCTCGCAGGTGCCTAGTCTCCAGACACTGTAACCTGCAAAACTTAAGCCTTTCTTCGTAAGAGCAACCCTTCGTTCCATTCACTAATCTTGTTTCCCTTCTCTGTAGTCTTTCCAACAGCTCTACAAAAATGAGACCTCCAGAACTGTATACAGTACTCAAGGTGTGGCCTGACCATTGCCTTATACAAGGGGATAATCACCTCCTTATCCCTGCTAGAAAAGTTCCTGTATATCATTGACAAGACACCATGAGCTACTCTTGCTAATAGTCTGCAAGAGTGTCTCAGAAAACTTCATATCTGCCTGCACAATTATCCCCAGGTCCTTTTCATTCTCTACCACTGTCAGTGCAGTACCACAGAGTTGATACGTTACACTGGGATTACTGTTTCCCATATGTACTACTTTACGTTTGTCAATGTTAAAATTTGCCACCTCTCAGGTAATCTGCTCAACTTTTCTAGATCCTGTTGCAGCAGCGTACTGTCATTAGTGCCCTTTACTACCCTCCCCAACCTGTGTATCATCTGCAAACTTGGACATTAAGCCCAATATACCATCACCAATATCATTTATAAATATAAAAAACAATAATGGACCCAACACTGAACCCTGAGGGACTCCACTAATAACATTAGTCCACGAAGAGCAGTGAACATCGACTACCACTCTGTCTTCTCCCACTCAACCATCCATTTATCCATAGCAGCAGTCTTTCAAGTGCAATAGTATAAAAAGCATTTCTAAGATCCAAATATATGATATCAAAGTTATTCCCTGCATCCAGTTCCTTTGTGACCACATCGTAGTATCCAATCAAACTGGTCAGACAAGACTTCCCCTTAACAAAACCATGCTGTATGCGAGCTATAACTGAAGTTTTGTCTAGATGATCCTGCAGTGCTTCTTTAACCAGTGCCTCCATTAATTTCCCTGGAACAGACGTTAAACTAACAGGTCTATAATTACTTGTGTCACCCTTTGATCCTACTTTGTGGATTGGGGTCACATTTGCACATCTCCAGTCCATGGGTACCTCCCCAGAATTTAAGGAAGCTTTCATAATTATGGCTAAGAGTTTACTTACTTCCTTTGCTGCCTCGTTAATATAACTGGATAGATCCCATCCACCCTGGGTGCCTTTTTTATGTTTATCTTCAACAATTTCTCCTCCACTTTCCTCTCAGTTATTACAAAATCATCTAGCTCACTGCCAGAGTTTAATTCACCTCAGGCATTCCCCTCCCTGAATAACTCTTCATGTGTGAATGTAGATGCAAAATACTCATTTAGTTTGTTAGCCACCTGAGCAGGATCATCAAGAGTTAAACCATCAATATCCAGTGGACCAATCTGATTCATCCTTTTCCTTCTAGAGTTTACATAGGTAAATAACTCTGCTGTTTTTCTTTGCATTCTTTGCCAAAGATTTCTCATAATCTGCCTTTGCCTGCCTAATCTCCTTTGTGACTTGGTTACAGATCAGCTTATATCTATCATAGGTTTCCATGTCAACCATTAATTTATATGTATCCCATGCATTTTTCTTCTCTGCCACATGTCTCATTAGTACATCTGACATCCATTTAGGCTTAAACCTTGAACAATATTTCTTAGTTGGTATGTAAAGCCTAGTAGCTTCCAAGATTAATTCTTTGAATGCCTCCCATTTTGAATTTGCTGTTGGTAACATCATCAGTTGGTCCCACCGTATAGAATTTAAATACTGTCTCAGACCACCGTAGTCGCCTTTACGAAAGCAAAACCCTTCCCTTTACCCCTGATGGTAGTTACCTCTTTGAAAAAATCCCACTTCAGCACACTGTGATCACTGCCACCTAGTGGTTCCTTTATCTGCAGATTCTTAATGCACGAAGGATCGCTACTGATAATCAGATCAAGAGTATTATTCCCTCTAGTTGCCTCCCGAACATGCTGATGTAGAAAACAATTATCCAATAAATCCACAAAATCCTTGCTAGTGTGTGAGTGACCAACCCAAAAATTCCAGTCAATATCTGGGAAATTAAAATCCCCCATTATAAGACTCTCTGATTTACTGGCCCAATTTATTTCCCTGTACAGTTTCTTATTATACTCATCAGCGTCATTAGGCCTATAACACACTCCTACTCTCAATTTTGATCTCCCAGTGCTTATGTCACACCAAACTGACTCGACACTGCACTATCCAGCAATGTCGACTGTCTGCACTTCCTTGGATTTTGTGTGTTTCTTAACTAATAGCATAACCCCTCCTCCCTTCCTATACACATTGTACTCCCCAAATTCCAGTTTTGCATTCCTTATATCTGTGTGACACCACGTCTCTGATATCCCAACAATACCTGCCTTTGATGTTTTGACCAACACCTCAAAGACATCAAATTTATTTACCAAACTCCTAGCATTGGTGTATATGCAAGTATACATGCACCTGTTCCTATTCCTAGCTACCCTAACACAACCCATGTGTTTACTTGTACCGCAATGACTCCCAGCAGTCTCTGAAATACCCTGCATCTTGTTTTCCAGGCTGCTGCTCATTACAATAGAAGCAGTGCAAGAAACACTTTCACCTCTGCCAGGGGCTACTGTTAATCTATTAGTCCTTCTATCCCCCAAAGTTAGCAGTTTTCCAACCCACCTACACTGCCTCGATAGCATCAGCAAATATTCTTGCACCCATTCTATTTAAGTGTATCCCATCCCTGTAGAAGCAGTCTCTCCTGTTAACAAGTACAGTCCAGGCTGAAAAAAATTCTATCCCTTGAGCCTTGCACAATCTTCCCAGGGCCAAATTTATCGACAAGCTCTCATCATATACTCCCTCCTATCGTGTCTGGGCAGAATTGCAGACACTTTCAAATTCAACCCTAATTCACGGCTTTTTTTCAACAGTGACCGGTACTAAGTAATTCAGCCGGTCTCCTACTCTTGATATCATTAGTGCCAATGTGTACAACAATATCACCTTTTGTGCCCTTAAAAGATATCTACTCTACAACGTCATCAACCTTTGCCCCTGGCTGACATATCCTGGTCCTGTTCCACTTATCCTTTTTTTAATACCATGTTCCCCGTTTCCCTGACAATAGAGTCACCGACAACTACCTGTTCCTGTGGGACCAGCGCATTCTGCCTTGGGGGTTGCCACTGTGTTGCGTGATGATCAAGTGCAAGCTCTGGCATTGATGTGGGCAGCTGAGAGCTTGATGGGCCCCTCAATTTAGATCCTTTGAGTGCATCCACCCTGTCCTTCAAGCTCCCATATAGGACCATAACAACAGTGAGTTGTCGCCTGATTTCCTCACACTCCTTACATCGCGCACACACAAAGACATTTCCCTTGACAATATCATGTCCTGTACCTGATTGCTCCACAAATATCAAACAAGCAGTGCATTTTAAAAGGCTGTGATTCAGAGGGCAATTCCCCCCCCCCTCAGTTCTTCCCTGAGCCACAGCACTCCCATTAGCTTGAGCCTTTTGTTTGCTGCTCTGGTCTGAGTCATGATTTCGATTCAATTTCAATAAAATTTCAATTTCGGTACAAAAATATAACCCTAAACTTATATCCCAATGCAGTTATAACACTATATATATTTTTTTTTTTTTTCAGTATTGAGTATTATCTCCAAGTTTCGTTATATAACTTCCGTATCAAGTTATGTATTAATTAAAAATGCTACGTTTGTAAAATCTGTCATGTATTCAGTTAAAAAAAATTTAGCTAAGTTAGTTAAAAAAAAAAGAATTAAAAAAAAAAAGATCATTTCAGTTTGTACACGTAAATGCAATAAAATGTATATTTGGTTGTCATGATTGCCATTTGCACAATTTCTCATATTTCCATTAATTATGCATTTTACCCTTTGGGAAGATATTTATGGCAATCAGGTATATCAGGTGAAGTCTTTTTATTGGATTTCATTCACAGAGATATATATCCCATCTAACAAATGCATTTCGAACATTTCTGCAACCCATAAATCAGTGCAAAGCACATTATTTGCAAAATTCACAAGTGATGCAGTTTTTTTGTCTGCCACTGTATCTGATTACATCATATTCCTGACACATGGCATTAAAAAAAAAAACAATCACATAGTCTAAATACAGTAAAAAAAGCAAACATGCTACCTTCTTCGTATTTTGCAATACATGGAAAATCTTGCATATACATCTGAAATCTTATGTTTATATTTCTTTGGCATCGTACTAAAAGACATTGTTTATTAGATTTACACTACATAAGTACCATGAAACGGCTAACATGAAAGAATAATACAATTATCCCACATTTCTATTTTGCAACACAGTCTATTTACCTAAGGGCACACACGTACCTGGCAGCCAATTCATTAACAAATATAAGTAGCAATTTGCATATTTTTTCAAGATTATAATTTTAATGTAATTTTACTAATGTTTTTGTGAAGAAAAAAAAAAAAAAAAACAGAGAAAAATGAGAAAACTTTTGTTACCAACTATACTATGATGGTAAGATGGAGAAGGAGTCAAATAGGGTTAAAAAAAAGGCAGATTCTCCATTATAACTGTGAAGAATTGGCAGCTATGTTTCTAGAATTTTGTACTCCTTGGTATGAACTGCAAAGCACTCTGCAACTTCAGTTCATTTCCTCTCGATTTTCCTTTGACACCACACAGCAAATTCTCATAAAAAATTTTGCTATAATCACTCTAACCCAAATCTCCACTCTGGAATATTTCTATTCATGCTACTTATTGTTTTATCCTCACTCAGAAATTAAGGTGAAATTAAGAAATTATCCAAAATTTTGCATCAAGTCCATCTGTATCAATTTTTAGTATGTTGAAGATGTGCAGAGTACTGCTGGGGAACATCCAATGTATACTCACTAAGTTGGTCAAGCTGTTTCTCAACTGGAGAGGTGTTCCGCTGACAGCAAAGCCTGCTAAGATACATGCATCCTAGTATTTCCTCCACTTCAAACAACTGAATTTACCTTTGCTGGTACTGCACTCCTCCAGCCCAATGCAATTCACATCTAATACATTTCCTCCATAATATAAAATAAGGATCCATGCATGCCAAGAAATGCTAGCTAAAGCTTTATTATCAGTACACAGCAACAGTTCTTTCAATTAATTTGTGCCAGCTAGACAATTCTCCAATCTGTTTTATTCAATTTAAAAACATTTACATTCCAAAGTTTTGTTATTTTGTTACCTAATATGCAAACATATTTCCATACACTGATATTAATACATTGTAAATGCATATAAATGATAATCTACTGCAAATGTATGTAAATATTAATACACTGATATTAACATTTATTTAAATGTTAACATCAGTGTATATTTTATGGCACAATGTAATTTAAGGCTAATTCAAATGCCATAATCCAAACTTGCCTCAGAGTGAGATAACACCAATTATGAGAATGAACACAGTCGGGTAAATTTATCTATTCAAGGAATGCGAATGAGTGCATAATTTAAAGTAGACATTCTTCCAACTAAAAATTTTGCATTTAATTTGACCTATTACAGAAAGATAGATAAAAATATGCATGTTACCAAACATTCATTCTAAATTATATTTTTCACAAACTGTAATCTACACCATATTTCATTATGTAAACATTCCATCACATATATAATATATTTCATAGATAAATATATTTCGCAAATAAAAACAAAAAATTTAATTTTCACATTTCAACTTAAAAAATATCAACCTTATGTACAGCTGATGCTATAATTACATTTTATGCACTTATAGAAACACAAGACAACCATGTATATATATAAAGTGACCTAAATAACACAGAGAAGGTCCATAAAGTTCCTCCAGGGTTTTCAACATATGCTGTAAACAAACAAATACAACTATAGATACAGTTTTCTGTAATTTGTAGTTATTGAAAATATAGTCCCCTGAAAATTTCATCATTTATCATAGTATACCTCAATGTGAACACTTGTGGTGAGAGTATATCTGGCTGGATTGATTTCTTCTGCCACGTTCATTAGAACATAGCAGGTTCTACTGTCACAATGGCACTCGTGAATCTTCACATCAACAATCTAAATGACTGTATATGCCATGCCTTTTATACAGCCACTCCCCAACTTATGTAACACTCGACTTACAGAAATTTGACTTTACGTAAGTTTTTGCCAGCCGGTGCAAACTTAAAAAAATCATGGAAATGTATTTTGCATCCCGTAGGAATAAATGGAGGTATCATGAAAATATTGTAGTGGGAACCCAATAACATTGTTTTTTTTTTTTTTTTTTTGTTTTGGTAATTCATTCCAAGACCTCAGCCGGTGAAGTTTTCACTATATAATTAAGCTATTTATCTCTCTAAAAGGTCATTTTTATAATAGAAATTGCACTACACTTTCATCGTTATCATATGCTCCATTATAAGGATCAACATTTCTGTAGGTTGCTACCATAAGACAATAAAAACAATTTGCACTTTCCGGTTTATTGGGCTTTCCTTTACTACCTGTTTACAATCTATTGTAAACAGGTAGTAAAGTCGATCTTATTGTATTTGCGACAATACCAATAACTGGAATTCTGTGGGTTTTTACATTACGGTATTATGGCGAAATGAATTCCCCCTTCACTGAAATCTTCAAACATAAAAAACATAAATTTTCAGAATCTTCTCTTCATTCCTATTTACTTATTACAATGGTGAAGGAAAAGGGACCAATGGAAAGTGTAAGTGCTGGCAGTGCTAAGAAACAAAACAAAATTGATTTAGAAATGAAGATGATTAATTAAGAAGTACGAAGCAGGGCAAAGTTTGCCACCTATTGCACAAAATTAGGTCTTGCCACTTCAACAGTGAATACTATTTTAAAGGACAGTGCACATATAAAAGAACATGTTAAAGGATCAACATATTTAAGGTCAACAGTGATCACAAAATTCAGGTGCTATATCGAATTGATCACAAAGTTCAGGTGCTATATCAAAGATGGAAAAGCTATTAATAATAATATGGATGGAAAATCGGATTCAGAAGCAAGTGCCCCTGAGTCCAATGGCCATTCAAGTAAAAGCAAGAAGTATTTATGAAGTTATTAAGGATAAGTACAACGAACTCCAAGCAAAATTCATGGCAAGCAATGGGGTGGTTTAATAGGTTCAAGCATCGTGCTGGTTTCCAAAACATTAAATATGTAGGGAAGTTGCCAGTGCTGATTCTGCAGCTGCAGATAAATTTTGTGATGTTTTGGAAAAAACCCCTTCTAAATCTCCACAGCCCTCAACTTTGCAGTGGTGTGCTTATCAGCTGGAGAGTTAATTCTGGCAACGATGCTTGAAAGGTAAAACTTATTGACGTTATGCATCTCTTTTTGTAATTTTATAATTTTGAAATTTTTGTAATTTTGTACACTTTTGTCATTTTTACTGCACATGAGATAAAAAAAAAAATTTGAATAAATAATTCTATTTATTAAACATTTCTTGTTTTGCTTCGATCAAATTTGTGAGTGCTGCATAAGGATTTATGAAAATTCCGACTTACGTAGAGTTCTGCAGAATGCAACCCTTACGTAAGTTGGGGAATGGCTGTATTCCCAAGCACAGGTTTGTTTGTTTGGTTGGGAATTTTTTTGGCACATCAGCATCTATGCCCCAAGCACAGGAAGAAGTCTAGGAGTATTATGTCTAGGGAGCAGAATGGCCAAGGGTTTGGCTCATTTTTGCCAATCCATCTCAGAAATTCATTCTCAAGATACCAAGATCCTACTTTATACAATATCAGAGATTCATCATGTGCAACCACATTCATTAAGAAACAAGATGGGGCTTCCCCTCATTCAGGTCTAAATGTTTGTTAGCATCACAACAATGAATTTCCATGATGATAGACTGGCAGATGGGCCACTTCGTTCCTCAGACATAACCCCTCTTGATTTCTTCACATCGGGGGAATTAAATGCAAAATTTTTAGCTGGAAGTGATATCTAATTTAAGTTACATACGAACAGGATTTCTTGAATGGATAAATTCACTTTGAGACTACCAACATAGTATAACATACTAACACTTTTTCTGTATCTTTCTTAATCTGATTAAGATACAGAAAAAGTTTCCTTGCATCTTTTAGCCATTATAATACTAATACTAACAAGTCATCAGGATTGACAACCTGAAGACCCACATCATGAATGCCATTGTGACAATAGACGCTGCTATACTGCAATGAACACAACATTAAATCAATTACTGGCCGGATATACTTTGTGCCACCAAAGAGGTATACTAAGGTAAACCACTAAACTGAGAAATTTACTGCAAATTACAGCAAACTATACATCTACAGTTACATTCATTCATTCATTCTCAGCTTCCATCAAAAAATCCAAAGGAATTTTATGAACACTTTACATTATTTATGATTAGCAAAGATGGCCAAATTACTATAGAGTAATTAGACTTACTCTTTTAATTCTGCTAGAACCTGAGCTACATTTGCCTGAGAAGACAGCCTAATCATAATATCCAGTTTCTCAAGTTTCACATAAATGGGATCATTGTATTTAACAAAGAAAACTTTCATTTCATGTTTCAAGATATTTGGCCTATAAAAATAGCAACAATATTATTATCTGATAAAAGAAATAAAGGTCTGTTTTAAAAATTATAAAATAGTAAAGGTATTTGGATTGGTTGATACTGTAAAAAAGCACAAGACTACTTTTTTAATAGTTACAACAATTTCATTTTTACTATTTTGTTTGTGTAGTTAATCCTAGGAGACATAAGATCATAGCATTTTTCTATGCAGACAAAAAAAAAAATCCTGTGCTTTTCACAACAGAAAAAAATGTATTCCTCAAAAAACAGTAAGTACAGGATAAGTCTTGCAAATCAAACTATATAAATTTTTATTTAACTTACAAATAATATATGATATCAATATGCTAAAATACATTCTTCAAATGCAATAATGTTCATAATAAGTTTATTATATCATAATTACAAAAAGACATTCATAAGTACTAATAACTGTCCTAGTTGCAAAAATTGACACTATTGCAATATTACCCATTCATGAATATTTCTCATTTTTTTTCCATCAATAATGTACTGCAAGGTAGGCTTCCGTAGCCGAGTGGTCAGGAGCAGGAGTGCAGTAGCGCACACTCCTTGAGTAGACCGGGGTTCAAGCTCCTGACTGCTAAATATGGTCAATCTGCCAACCCGCAACTGGGCCAGCATGGCAGATTATGGTCCATTTCCCTCAACATGAATTATTGAGGCTTCCATCCTGCAGTGGGTTGATAATGGCTGCAGTTTATTTATTTATTTATTTTTTTTTTTTAATGTAATGCAAGCAGGTCTCATAATTCACTCACCATCCTGTGGTCTGGTTCAAATACCATCAGAAACCAGAGGAAATCTCAAAGAACCCTTCAGTTAGAGCTATAGTTAGTTAATTCCAGATAGTGTTAGAAGGACTTTCCTTGCAGAGGAAAGTCCTTCTAACACTATCTGAAATTAAATTGTGACATCAGAGTTTAAAATTCTTCAATGATATACTTGAACGACAAGTTTTAGCAAATGACTAGAGTTCAAGTTGTATCATATAATTCATATTTTCTTCTAAATAGGTATATACAAGGCAGGAAAATTAAGTTGAAAGATTGAATTTGCCAAAAATATCTGAACACCAAATAAAAAGCTTTTTAATTTTATTTTGTTGTAATCTAGAATGCCTAAAATTTTCAGTCATAAGTGGCATTTTGGTTGTACATGCACAAAGGTTTACTTTTATTTAGTTAGGGGCCAGCGAGTGGATGGAATGCTTGGTACAGTTGGCAGAGTCCTCTGGAGTGAGCCCTAATTCCTGCATATCTTGCTGCACTCTGCTCTCAATTGGTATCTTCAGCCTGGAACTTAGCAGCTTAGCACCTGCCTAGTTTTGGTTTTTTTTTTTTTTTTAGGAGCATTAGCAACTAAGGCCATATAGCTCCAGGAATATGCGGTGGTCATTCCCTTGACCTCTCCGCATCCTCCGTATTTAGTGGTGACGGACTTGAACCCCGGTCTAATCAAGAAGCATGTGCTACGCACTGCTGCTCCTTCCCACCTGGCTACAGAGGTGCCGGCCACCTGCCTAGTAATGTGGGTATACTCTCATTCATTTTCATTTGTTGTTTCATTTCTTTCATTTTCATTTGTTTACTTTCATTTGTTCTTGATAGTAAATAATTTTGTAACACCATTTTTTTCTAATGTTATTTTTTGAACAAAGATCTAAAAAATTTTGCTTTTGAAATCAGCCTCCAAGACAGTTGAAATAACCAGCACATGGTATAAAATTTTTATCAAGAGGTACAAATCTGAATAGTACAAGTGCTCCAGAGATGTGCATGATATTGTTGAGGATGATGGAAAGTGTGGGAGACTTTGCATGAGAACAAATATCAATGTGTAACTGACAAATGACAACATGTCACTTGTCAATAATGCTTCTAATACAGAAGGCAGTGAACTTTCCTCCTGTGTTTGAGGTATTATTCAACAAGCTACAAAATAAGAATTGAAGACAGCTTCTCAAACTGGGAGTTGCCAAGGCATATTTGATATTTTAAACATGAAGATATAATGCAACTTCTTTGTTCCTGTTTTTAGCAGCAAAGCAGATAGAAACAAGAGCTGAACTTTTAAGAACTGCTGAAAGCTGTTATCGGGATCTATAATTTCTAAAAACAACAGGAGGAAAAACTCTGTATTATCTTTACAAACTGAAAAAAAACTGAAAAAAAAAAAAAAAAATCAAAATTTATCTTATTTTTTTAATCTAAAGCAGGGGTTCTTAACCTTCTTAGTTCCACGGACCCCTTTGCCAGTCAGGTGAATTCCACGGACCCCTTCTCAGAATAATGTTTTTAAATGCATAAAATAAAATTACAAAAAAAAACAGTTTAATGAAATAGTTACCAAAATTTAAAAAAAAAATTATACAGTAATATATGTGTTTCTTTCTTAACACATTGAATAATAATACAATACATTTAAAATATAGGAAAGTTGAAGTTAAATTTTATTTTTTAAGGACATATCAGTGTGAAGACTGTTGTTGTTTATCTTGAATAAGAACATTAAACTGTGGTGTGGTATTTGACAAGGCAACACGTATGTCATGTTGGACATCTAATCGATTTAAATTTTTTGTTTTCATTGTTACAAGTGCTGAAAATCCTGATTCACACATATATATTGTTGCAAATGGTATCAAAACTTCCATAGCTCGCTTTACAAGACGAGGATAGGTTTATCTCAGGGAACACCAGAATTCTCCAAGGCTTTTTGAAGTAAACTCCAATCGTAGTAAGTTTTTTGACTTAAGATCATCAATGAGTTCATCTTTGGTTAAGTCATACAGTTTATATCAGAAAGAAAAGGATTTCGGATCCATGGTTCAATTTTCATGCGATCAAGATAGAAAGAAATAACTTTTAAAAGAGTTCTGTATTGTTTCCAAGTGTTCGCAGATATCTCTTTTCAAAAAAATTGAGTGAGAAGTTTGCATTTCAACTACATCTTGGTAAAGCACTTCCTGCAACAGTGGAAAGTTTGCAAGAATGGCGGTTTCTACTCTCTTCTTCCATATTGGTAACTTAACCAAGAAAGCTTGTAATATTTCAGTTGCATCCATAATGGTGACTTAATGACCTTGAATGGAAAGATTTATCTCATTCATATGGTGAAAAATATCTGCCAAGTAAGCCAACCCATGGATAAAATCCTTCCTTTCAAAATGTTCCAAGAGTGGGTTTTCTCTTTCTTCCAGAAAAAGTGAAACTTCTGCCCTTAGTTCGAACAAGCACTTCAAGGCTTGTCTTGAAAGCCAGCACACTTCTGTGTGGTAGAGAAGCACTTCATATTCTGCTCCCATTTCTTGACAAAATCTTTTAAAAATATGATGATTCAGAGAACCTCTTTTGATAAAGTTGATAACTTTTATGGCTGTTGACAATACTTCTTTCAGCGTTGTTGGAAGAGTCTTTGTTGCCAGTGCATGTCTGTGTAAAAAGCAATGAGTGACGACAACTTGAGGAGCTTCTTTTTTCACTAAAGTAGCAAAACCAGATGTATTACCAAGCTGTTATTTATTTGTTATTTGGTTTTTTTTAGGAGCATTAGCAACTAAGGCCATATTGCTCAGGGAATATGCGGTGGTCATTCCATGACCTTTCCACATCCTCCGTATTTGGTGGTGACGGGCTCGAACCCCGGTCTAATCAAGAAGCGTGTGCTACGCACTGCTGCTTTTACCAAGCATCACAGGAGCTCCATCAGTGCAAAGAGAATGAAGTTTTCCTTTCCATTCAAAGTTTCGTTTGTAAAAAAAACTTTTTACCATTTCGAAAACGTCGACGGCCTTTGTAGTTTCCGAAAGAGACTCACAAAATAAGAATTCTTCTTTGATGCCATCAGCATGCACATAGCGAACAAAAACAAGGAGCTGGCTAAATTGAGAAATGTCTGTAGTTTCATCCAATTGCATACTGAAGGGGAATGGAGAGGCTGCCATTTTCTCGATGACCTGCTTCAAAATGAGAGCCCTGTCAATCAATTCGGCCCTGGAAAGATTGTGCAGGGCTCAAGGGGTAGAATTTTTTTCAGCCTGGTCTGTACTTGTTAACAGGAGAGACTGCTTCTACAGGGATGGGATACACTTAAATAGAAAGGGTGCAAGAATGTTTGCTGATGCTATCGAGGCAATGTTAGGTGGGTCGGAAAACTGCTAGATTGGGGGGATACAAGGACTAATAGATTAACAGTAGCCACTGGCAGAGGTGAAAGTGATTCTTGCACTGCTTCTATTGGAATGAGCCGCAGCCTGGAAAATAAGATGCAGGATATTTCAGAGACTGCTGGGAATCATTGGGGTACAAGTAAACACATGGGTTGTGTTAGGGTAGCTAAGAAAAAGAACAGGTGCATGTATACTTGTGTGTACACCAATGCTAGGAGTTTAGTAAATAAATTTGATGAATTTGAGGTATTGCTCAAAACATCAAAGGCAGATATTGTGGGGATTTCAGAGACGTGGTGTCACACAGATATAAGAAATGCAGAACTGGAATTTGGGGAGTACAATGTGTACAGAAAGGATAGACAGGATAGGAAGGGAGGAGGGGTTATGCTATTAATTAAGAAACACATAAAATCCAAGGAAGTGAAGCCAGTCGACATCGCTGGACAGTGCAGTGTCGAGTCAGTTTGGTGTGACATAAGCATTGGGAGATCAAAATTGAGAGTAGGAGTGTGCTATAGGCCTAATGACTCTGATGAGTATAATAAGAAACTGTTCGGAGAAATAGAGTGGGCCAGTAAATCAGAGAGTCTTATAATGGGGGATTTTAATTTCCCAGATATTGACTGGAATTTGGGGGCTGGTCACTCACACAGTAGCAAGGCTTTTGTGGATTTATTGGATGATTGTTTTCTACATCAGCATGTTCGGGAGGCAACTAGAGGGAGTAATACTCTTGATTTGATTATCAGTAGTGATTCTTCATGCATTAAGAATCTGCAGATAAATGAACCACTTGGTGGCAGTGATCACAGTGTGCTGAAGTGGGAGTTACTCAAAGAGGTAACTACCATTAGGGGTAAAGGGAAGGGGTATTGCTTTCGTAAAGGCGACTACAATGGACTGAGACAGTATTTAAATTCTATACAGTGGGATCAACTGATGATATTGCCAACAGCAAATTCAAAATGGGAAGCATTCAAAGAACTTATCGTGGAAGCTACTAGGCTTTACATACCAACTAAGAAATATTGTTCAAGGTTTAGGCCTAAATGGTTGTCAGATGAACTAATGAGGCATATGGCAGAGAAGAAAAATGCATGGGATACATACAAATTAACACGTGACACGGATGCCTATGATAGATACAAGTTGATCTGTAACCAAGTTACAAAGGAGGTTAGGCAGGCGAAGGCAGATTACGAGAGATCCTTGGCAAGGGATGCGAAGAAAAACAGCAAAGAGTTCTTTACTTATGTAAACTCTAGAAGGAAGGGGATGAATCAGATTGGTCCACTTGAGATCGATGGGTCAACTGTTGATGACCCTGCTCGGGTAGCTAACAAACTAAATGAATATTTTGCATCGACATTCACACACGAGGAGTTATTCAGCGAGGGGAATGCCAGAGGTGTATTCAACTCTAGCAGTAAGCTAGAGAATCTTGTAATAACTGAGAGCAAAGTGGAGGAGAAATTGTTGAAGATAAACACAAGAAAGGCACCTGGGGTGGATGGGATCTATCCAGTTATATTAAAGGAGGCAGCAAAGGAGGTAAGCAAACCCTTAGCCATAATTATGAGAGCTTCCTTGGACTCAGGGGAGGTACCCATTGACTGGAGATGTGCAAATGTGACCCCAATTCACAAAGGGGGATCAAAGGCTGACACAAGTAATTATAGACCTGTGAGTTTAACTTCTGTTCCCGGAAAATTAATGGAGGCACTGGTGAAAGAAGCACTGCAGGATCATCTAGACAAGACTTCAGTTATAGCTAGGACACAGCATGGTTTTGTTAAGGGGAAGTCTTGCCTGACCAATTTGATTGGATACTATGATGCAGTCACACAAGAACTGGATGCAGGGAATAACTTTGATATTATATACTTGGATCTTAGAAAGGCTTTTGATACTGTTGCACATGGAAGACTGCTGCACAAATTGGAGCAGTGTGGCATTGGAGGCAAGTTGCTGCTATGGATAAAGGGGTGGTTGAGGGGGAGAAGACAGAGAGTGGTAATCAATGGACACTGCTCATCGTGGACTAATGTTATTAGTGGAGTCCCTCAGGGTTCAGTATTGGGGCCTTTATTGTTTTCTGTATTTATAAATGATATTGATGATGGTATATCAGGCTTAATGTCCAAGTTTGCAGACGATACGAAGGTTGGCAGGGTTGTCAAGGACACTACTGACACTATGCTGCTGCAACAGGATTTGGAAAGGTTGAGCAGATGGGCTTCGAGGTGGCAAATGAAGTTTATCATTGACAAATGTAAAGTACTACATATGGGAAACAGCAACCCCAGAGCAACGTATCAACTCTGTGGTACTACACTGACAGTGGTAGAGAATGAAAGGGACCTGGGGGTGGTGGTGCAGGCAGATATGAAGTTCTCTGAGCAGTGCAGACGAGCTGCGAGAGTAGCTCATGGTGTATTGTCAATGATATATAGGAATTTTTCTAGCAGGGATAAGGAGGTGATTATTCCCTTGTATAAGGCAATGGTCAGGCCACACCTAGAGTACTGTATACAGGCCTGGAGGCCTCATTTCAGGAAGGATGTAGAGCTGCTGGAACGAGTACAGAGAAGGGCAACTAGATTGGTGAATGGGACAAAGGGGTTCTCTTACGAAGAAAGGCTTAAGTTTTGCAAATTACAGTGTCTGGAAACTAGGCACCAGCGGGGTGATCTGATAGAGGTGTACAAAGCCTTGAATGGTTTGAGCATGCTCAATGCTGATGGGATTCTTCCTCTAGCTCAGAAAAATCACCTGAGAGGGCATAAATTCAAATTGAGGAAAGACAGATGTAGGATAGATGTGCGGAAATTTGCCTTTAGCCAGCGGGTGGTTGGTGGGTGGAACAGACTTCCATCCCCTGTCGTGGAAGTTGATAGCTTAAATAAGTTTAAGGCTCAGCTGGACAGGTATTTCGAACGAACAGAGGGGTGAAGTGGAAGTGGTTATTTTTATTTATTTATGTTACTTTTTTTTTTTTTTTTTTTTTTTTTTGGCTGATGCTGCATAAGCTTGCTTTCTTGCATCAAATGCCTCTACTAATGCTAATGCTAATGCTAATGCTAATGCTAATGCTAAAAATATTAAAAGACATATCAACTATTCTAGAATGTATTACATCATTTGACAAGGGAACAGCTTCCAGTTTTTTTCTCTGTTCCAGTCCACAGACCAGTTCGACCATTTCCAGTGCACATGGCTTTACTAAAGTCTCTCCAATAGTGTGGGGCTTCTTTTGCTTGGCAATCTGGTGAGCAACTTTATAAGATTCTTCAAGAAAAGGTTTTCATGAAATGGCAAATCCAAGTTTTGGAAGTGTCCCTGCTTTTTCAAATTGAGATTTTTTCGTGCGAAAAAAACCCAGCATCTTTAGATGCATTTTCAGCATGGACAGACTTGAGATGGTCTTTCAGTTTTGCTGGCTTCATACTTCCTTTCGCAAGAATTTTTCCGCACAAAAAACAGTCCGTCAAGTTCACTAACGCAAGTGAAACCAAATAATACACAGTTTTCATCATACTTCCTTTTCTTCGACATTTCAACTTAAATTTGGTCTGTAACAAATGTTAAATAATTAATGTAAAAATAATTAGTACAATATTAGCAACTAAGAAAGACATATACGAAGACTGTATGCATCTACAGACACATGGTGGGCATGCATACACGCCTGTAGCACTGCAGAGGCCTCCACCGTTGGACCGGTATACACGCACATAGCAGCGAAAAGATTAAATTACACACACTTCAACTGTTATCTAAACCATAGGACGTGTTTGAACATACCTGGTTTACGCTCGTAGCCAGTGTGTCTATTCGTATTAAAAGTGGCCTACTAGGCACTGATTTGCCGGATAGTTTGCCAACTACGTGGCATGAGTCTGTCCATAGTAGGACTGCAATCAAGTGCGATCTAGCGGCAGGTCTAATAACTGCCATAATTTCAAAGTAAGGATGAATGTAAGCGATTTTTCGAGATATGCAATAACTATAATATGATATGAAAATATTTGTTATTTCTATTGGTGACTACAGATACAGCTAATACAATTGTAATTTATTACATACATTCATAAGTGAAGGAAATTAATGAGTTGATTTTTTATCCAAGCTCACGGACCCCCTGAAATCCTTTCACGGACCCCTTGGGGGTCCGTAGACCACTGGTTAAGAAACCCTGATCTAAAGGAATAATTTATAATGAATTTTTACCAGGAGGTTATACTGCTAATAAGATGATATACTTATAAATCACTAGGCCCTTGAGAAATGAAGGAAGAGACCTGATTTAGGAACAAGTAAAAATTGTAAATAGTAATAGTGGCATGTGATGCAAGAAAGCAAGCATATGCACTTATGTAGCATCAGCCAAAAAAAAAAAATTCACACAACCATTCCCTCTAAATGTTTGTCCAATTCCTCCTTAAATTTATTTAACCTATCAACTTCCACAACGACAGATGGAAGTTTGTTCCAGCAATTAACCACCCACTGGCTAAAGGCAAATTTCCACACATCTATTCTACAGCTATCTTTCCTCAATTTTAATTTATGCCCCCTAAGGTTCATAATCTGAACAAGTGGAAGAATCCCATCAGAATTCAGAATGCTCAACCGATTCAAGGCCTTATACACCTAATCAGATCACCTCATAGGTGTCTAGTCTCCAGCCACTGCAATTTGCAAAACTTGAACCTTTCTAGGTAAGAGGACCCCTTCGCTCCCCTCACCAATCTTGTTGCCTTTCTCTGTACACACTCAAGCAACTCTACATCCTTCCTAAAATGAGGCCTCCAGACCTGTACGCAGTACTCAAGGCATGGCCTGACCACTGCCTTATACAGAGGGACAATCACTTCCTTTTCCCTGCTAGCAAAATTCCTGTATATCATTGACAAAACCCCATGATCTGTTCTGGCAGCCTGTCTGCATTGCTCAAAAACTTCATATCTGACTGCACAATTACTCCCAGGTCTTTTTCGTTTTCTACCACCCTAAGTGTAGTACCACACAGTTGGTACATTTCTCTGGGGTTACTTCTACCCATATGCAGTACTTTGCATTTGTCAATGTTAAACTTCAGTTGCCACTTCTCAGACCATCTTCCCAAATTTTCTAGGTACTGTTGCAGCAGAACCTTGCCATTACTGTCATTAACAACCCTGCCAACCTTTGTATCATCTGCAAACTTTGACACTAAGCCTGATATACCTTCATCAATATCATTGATAAATATACAAAACAACAGTGGACCCAAATACATGTTATTAAAAGTATATGAAATCCAAGTGTATGATATCAAAATCATTTTTTGCATCCATTTTCTTTGTAACCACATCATAATATCCAATCAAATTTGTCAGACAAGACTTTCCCTTTACAAACCCATGCTGTGTCTGAATTATTGCTGAAGTCTTGTCTAGGTGATCCTGCAATGTATCCTTAATCAGTGACTCCATTATTTTACCCAGAACAGAAGTTAAACTAACTGGTCTGTAATTACTTGTGTCACCCTTTGATCCCCTTTGTGAATTGGGGATACATTTGCACATCTCCAGTCCATGGGGACCTCCCCTGAGTCCAAGGATGCTCTCATAATTATGACTAAGGGTTTGCTTACTTCCTTTGCTGCCTCCTTTAATATAACTGGATAGATCCCATCCACCCCAGGTGCCTTTCTTATGTTTAATTTCAACAATTTCTCCTCCACTTTTCTCTCAGTTATTACAAAATCATTTAACACCCTGCTACAATTTGATAACCTTCTGGAATTGCTCATGCTCATTATGTGACAATAATTTCTGAATACTTTTCCAAAAACTCTATAATTCACTTAGCAAAGGATTTCCTGAATTTCATAGAGCTGTGAACCAGTTTATAAACTAGTGACTGGTTTTTTTTTTTGTTTTGGTGACCCAAAAATAAATGCACATAAAAAAAAAAAATTTAATTTTCACTATTTATTTAATCCTATAACAATAAGTCATTTATTAAGTATTCACTTTATAGCCTTTAAATAACTAAGATGAACAATGATATTACTTAACATCACATAACTCTAAATCAGGAGCAAAAAAAAAAAAAAAGCAATTTTAACCTTAAATTTGGTACAAATTCAATACATTTATATACCAGTTTTTGAAGAAAAACAGAGACAAGAAAGTAGTTTCACACTTAAATGTTACAATATATGACATTCACAAATATTGCACATAATAATACCAGGACTACAATTACATATATGTTTTCAAAGGACTGGTGTTCTTTTTTTATTTTATTTTTTTAAAAGAACAACGGGGCTGCAAAACCATACTTGGAGAAATACTATCTTAGCATGTCAATTAGAATAACAACTATATAACCAATGGGAAAAAATGTGCAAATATATATTCAATGAGCAATTAAATATTGCTTAAATAAAAATTCAATCCTGGTACCCTGTTCTTACCTTGTACAATATGAAAGGATGACAATGTCACACTTTCATTAAAGAACAATCAACAGGAGCAGTGTGAGAAACTAAAGAGGTATAAATTTTATCTATAATTTTATATATATATATATTAAATGTTCTACATATGGTTTGTTCTTAACACGAGCATTTTAAACTACGTTTTGTTTTATCTATCTTACCTTACAGTTCAATTTTTTTGACAGCACCAACTATTTTTCAAAAAAGATGTACAGAAAATAACTAAAATGAATTAATCTAATAATCAGTTAATTTATAGCTAGAGTCTTGCACACTTTAAGAATGGTCTGTTTATATTTCAAAAAATAAAAGATCTGATCTGAAGATTACATGAAACAAAAAATTGGTTATTAAACAATTTTTTCTGTTTAATATACAAAGGGGTTCCTGCAAATGCAGGAAATTGATTACTGCTCGATACTCCACTTTGTCAACAATAGCCTCAGATTCCGGGCTCCACCTTTGGTGTATGATCACCTACAGGAATAAAATTTCACGTGTTAGTTACTGAATGTGTAGACAACTTATATTAAAAATGGCATCTTCCTACTGATGTTTTATCTAGGTCGGGGTACGAACTTTTTGATACCCCCTCATAGTAACTAGATAACTTCATTACTATACTCCTTCATTACATCTGCTTTCCTCTAAGATTGAGCACCTCATATCAACAGTTTAACTTTACCATTTTCCCATACAAACTCAATTGCCACGTGCATCTTTTTATTTATTTATTTATTTTGTTATCACAAAACTCTTTACAGTTATTCCTATTGTTCACATCCTCCACACAGCAGTTTTATCAAAATGGCAAAGTATAAACTGTCATCATCTTCTCATTATAAGCATATATTTTTCAAATATAATTAATCATTTCTTATTTCTCAAACAAAAACAATCATTTAATGATTATTTATATTTGAGGAATAATCATAATCATTTTGTGACATACAGATGTGTGCTTTTAAATAGACAACTGTAGTTGATTCTTTGGGTTTAACGGCGCAAGGGCAGCTAGGCCATAATGTACCTAAACAACTGTGCCAAAGCCTTTGTAAAAATAAAATATCATGTCCATAATCATGCAATAGTCTTTTTTTTTTTTCTGAAACATATTAATCCCAATTTTACAGACTTCATCTGCTAGCCCTGTCACAAAAACTCTAGAAAATGCATTCCAAAATAACAAATAATTTAAAAAAAAAACAATTTCAATATTTCTTCAAGCTATTTAGCTCCATAATTAAACTTATCAAGATGTTTCTGGAGAACTTTCTTCCCCTTATCTCAGCGAATGGAGAAAATATATAACGGTTTTATAATAGGAATATTAATACATATACTTAAACACAAAACTATAAATGATAATGATGAAAACTCAAATGTAACTTTGGAAGAAACAGTTCTCTGAAGTGTTGTTTTTCTATATAGAAACAGAAACAGTGCATGCAAAAATTTAAATAAATTTAACAAACCAAAATCACTAACCTTTTTTGAACTATAAGATTAATGTTACGTAGTGCAACATACTGGACCTCTGCCTCACTGGATAACAGAGTTACAAGCGGAGGAGCAAGTTTCTTTGTTAAAGCAGTAACAAATTCTGTGTCAGGAGTCATCATTTCCATTAACTTCATCAATACCTAAATATCCAAAATACATTATTAATCATTTTTTTCACCTAACAGTTATAATTATATCTCCATATTTTTTACCTCAGCTATGCATATTCCTATTTTATATATAAATCTCTCTATAAGGGAAAAGTTCAATTAAACATATTATACAAAACACTAAAAAGATAATTATTATAATGTTACATTTTAGTGCTGATCTGTAAAGGAAAAAACACTCTTTGATCAAGTTTATAATAAATAATATGCTGATGGAGGTAATATTAAGATCATACTGGACTCCTGAATTCAGGTATGAACAATTTCCATGGAACCATTCCCAGTTATCTGACATCCACTTTCTACACTGACAATGGCATCTTCATTGCCATCTTTAAACTTTTTACACTAATTAATAAAAAATTTTGCTTATGCTACAGGAGGGCTACACAGAATCATGCACTGTGAATAACTTTTTAGAAAAAAGTTGACCACATTAGCTCTCTACGATCCCATATTCTTGTTCTAGATTTAATCTCATACTCATAAATATAGTTTAAAATCTGAATTGGATCGCTTTCAGAATTTTCCCAGCATCATTAGCATTAGCATTAGTAGAGGCATTTGATGCAAGAAAGCAAGCTTATGCAGCATCAGCCAAAAAAAAAAAAACCCACTTCCACTTCACCCCTCTGTTCGTTCAAAATACCTGTCCAGCTGAGCCTTAAACTTATTTAGGCTATCAACTTCCACCACAAGGGATGGAAGTCTGTTCCACCAACCAACCACCCGCTGGCTAAAGGCAAATTTCCGCACGTCTATCCTACATCTGTCTTTCCTCAATTTGAATTTATGCCCTCTCAGGTGATTTTTCTGAGCTAGAGGAAGAATCCCATCAGCATTGAGCATGCTTAAACCATTCAAGGCTTTATACACCTCTATCAGATCACCTCGCTGGTGCCTAGTCTCCAGACACTGTAATTTGCAAAACTTAAGCCTTTCTTCGTAAGAGCACCCCTTTGTTCCATCATGAAAAAGTTTTCCATCACAAAATATTTCCTTTCACCCTTTAAAAAAATTATCACTCAGTTTTATAGCATGAAGAAAACCGTGTATTACTTCCTAATCTGGTAATAATCAGAAGAATAATTAATCTAATGCTTGTGAATATTAGGAAGAAATACACATTGTTATCATGCCCTATAGGCTGACAATAAGTACCTGCCCAATTCCTCCTAAAATTTCCCTACACTCTCAAGCACAGCAACCCCTGGGAAGTAATTTATTCCAGTAATCAATCATTTGTTGGCCAAAGGCATATTCCTGAAATCCAGTCTATCAGTACTCTCCTTCAGTTAAAATTTACTAATGACTGAATCTCAAGTGGAAAACAGACATTTTGACAATTATTATAAGTGCTTTATTGATATTCATTTCTTAAAATAATTGATTTTGTAAAATAAGAGTTGGTCTTAGGATGAATTTAAAACACTGGATAATTAATTCTAAAATAAACTTTTAACATGTTATTCTAGTTTTTTATTACAATTTCTATATCTCCATACTGGTTCAAAATTTAAAACAGTTTAAATTGTGGAAACAAGGCTAATCATGTGGCTTTGCATAACCTCTTCATAGAAGAATAGTTTTTGAAATAATTTTGAGGTTTTTTTTTTTTTTTTAATAATTATACTAAACAGTAGTTAATACATAGTTTGAATTCCTGTAGTCATGTAGGTTATTTTATTTTTGTATTTAGATAAGTATTTGGAAAGCTTAACATTCTGATAGCCTTTGTCATCGATATTTTTAAAAGGAGCTTCATAACTTTCGTTCGGTAGCTTAAATTTAACTTCACTAGCGGTTGAAGTTTAGTTAACAGTTCAATTTCTGCAATACTTTGTTAATTTAAATTCTGTAATATATTGTAAATTTAAATTTTGTAATCTTTCTAAAATTCAAATTTTACCTAAATAATGGCTGTTACAAGATGCACTTACAATACAAAGTCCAAGGACATTGCGATTCAGACGGAAATGCCTGCGGGCATTTCCAGTGTGAGTCATGAGTTCATCAATTGTATAGCCTGCAGCATGTATTCTAAGGTTGGTTAGTAGACAAAACTAGCTCAAATGACAATTCTTTTCTTTACACCCAATGAAAGGAGTGTGCTGATCTCAAGTTAGAACTTGGTGCATTATGAGAAGAATTTGAGTCACTGAAGAAAAGGATACTTACATACCCTAAAACAAATGTAACTCAACAGGGACTCAAATATCTCTTGACCTGCCAAATGACGTACCCCTGATTCAGGTTGCAGAAAAGAATAGTCAAGTGCATACTACTCTGGTTGAAGGTGATTTAGTTTTATTGGGAAACTCTATTGTCAACAAAACGAGTAACATTATTTGATGCTGAAAATGTCTTTAGAGGGATTACCTGAATTTTGTGCATTACAAAAAAGTGTTACAAAAAAAATTAGAAAAAAGGGTTACGAAAAAAGGTGGAATAACGTAACATATAATACAAAGTCCATTATTCATGTTACATCATATAACATTCTCCAAATGAATTGAATTTCAACACAGAAGAAGTCCTCTGCATTGAAATTTGATATTATGATTAAATAATTCTCCGAATTGTTTAATCATTATAATATATGTGCATCGAATGGTTTTGTATATCCCGCATTCCCTACCCATTTACTTCAACTAAATTTGGTTACAGGGGATTTCGCTAGTATATTGTAATTTCAATGTAACAGAGAAATTACAACCAAAGAATTACTGGGTACATAATGATGATACATTTTTTTTTCAATTGTAATAAAAACAGGTGAACTAGAACCAGGATGTGTTTGCCAGGAGCAACAACTGATGATGTTACTAACAGACTGTCAGATTTTAAGGAGGGCTAAAAAGGGCATTATTGTTCATGTGGGAACTGACAATATTAAACAAACACAACCTGACTGTTTGTTAGATAAATATACGACCGTGAAGGAAAAAAATGCTGCCAGTTAGGTCACGATGTGTATGTGTCTACAAGTCTACAAGATAGGAGAAATTATATGCTGAAAGCCTTGAGAATTAACTCAAGGCTCTAAGGGTACAATTTTTTATCAGCACAGTCCACACTTGTAGATAGAAGGAATCTATTTTGTAGAGATGGTATTGATTTGAACAAAGGTGATGCAAGGATTTTTGCCACTGAAGACACCTTATGGATCAGGAACTGTTAGTTAGGAGGGAGAAGGGTAATATAACACCACATTTATCTGATGATATGGGTTAAAGTAATGCTTGCACTTGCCTCAAGGATTCTTATTTGTTGCTGCAACAGCCAATGTTGGCAAGATCTTCTGAGAGTAGCAATGTTTCAAATGAGCAAGAAGATAAAGCCTAAATAACTTCAAGGGGTGTGTCAGGGTAGAAAACTATAGAAAGATATTTAGTCGTAATTGTGTCTATAGTAATGTCAGTAGTGTTGTCAATAAAATGGCTTAATTCGAATTCTTGGTTAGGACAACTAATGCTGATATAATAGGGCTAACAGAAACGTGGTGTCACTCGAAAATTGGGGATGATGAGTTCCACTACAGTATGTATGACGTATATAGGAAAGATAGGGAAGACAAAAGGGTAGAGGGATCACACTTATTATCAAAAGCAGCCTGAATGTGAAAAGGGCTTTTGCAGAGTCTAAAGGTACATCTGCCAGCATAGAATCTGAGTGGTGTTTGTTAGTTGGAAGCAATGGTATAATGAGAGTGGGAGTAATCAACAGACCAGAAGATTATGAAGAGTAATACAAGAGTCTCTACATGCAGATGGAATGGGCAAGCAAATGTGAATGTCTTATTATGTGTGATTCAATCTGCTCCAGATTGATTGGAATAAGTGGGAAGGAAACTCACCATGGAGAGAAAATTTTTACAATAAACTAGATGATTATTATTTGTACCAGCATGTTAGAGAAAATACCAGAGGTGAGAATATTCTTGACCTCATCATTACTCATGAATTAGATGACATCACAGGACTTAAGTACAGAAACCACTAGCAGGAAGTGATCACACAGTCCTCTCCAACAAGGGTCAGTTCTTGGACCATTGTTTCTGATTTTCATAAATGAAATTGACACAAAGGGATAGAAGGTGTGAGTTCAAAATTTGCAGGCAACTTAAAGGTTGGTAGAGTCATTAATGATCAGTGCCAAGCAACACTCCTTCAGGATGACTTGAACAGACTTCAAAAATGATCAGAAAAGTGGCTATGTTTTAATGCAGCAAAATGCAAGGGTTTACATTAATAAATTACACTTGGTGGGGCTGAATTAAAAAATAAATTACACTTGGTGGGGCTGAATTAAAAACAGTAGAGGAAGAAAGTTATCTGGGAGTTATAATATGGGCAGATATGAAGTTTTTTGAGCAGTATGAATAGGCAGCCAGGAAAGTCCATGTTATCCTATTGTGATTTATCAAACATTATCCTGTAGAGATAGGGAAAAAAATTGGTATTTTCTCATCTTTAAAGGGTCCACAGACAGGAAACTCCCATGGTGAGATCAGCAAAAGGGAAACTGTACAAGGAAAGACTCCAATTATGTGGGCTACAGAACTTGGCAACCAGGTACCTGAGAGGTGACCTGATTGAGGTTTATAAGGCTCTGAGAGGGGTAAGGTAACAAAATAAATGAAGGCAGAATTTTCACTGTTATAAAGAATTCCAGAAATAGGGACCATATTTTCAAATTACATGGGA